>NC_068278.1:6358339-6548339 GCF_025860055.1 Xyrauchen texanus | reverse complement strand
CACTGGACTGACGGGTGTCACTCTTCCTCGTCTGGAGGTTCTGTGGCCGTTTTTATGCCGCTCTCCCCATGCTCACTGAAATTAGAGACAGGTGTTAGACATAATTTGGCTCAGGTGCAAACGCCCTTACCGCTTTTCCCCGGACAGGCACTTCACCACGCCCCGCTGCTACAAACATTTTTTAAATGCAACCAAAATGTGATAATTTGGTTTTAAAATATATATTTTTTATATTAACGCAGTACAAGTCAAACACTCTATCTGCATTGCTAGCAATTTGCCTGTTGCGATCATCTTTTCTTTCTTTTTTTGTGCTGTATCAAAGAAAACACATATAATTAGAATTTCTTTTCATCACTGATGCATCTATAAAATGGCATGCCATCAGCTGGCTAGCAAAAAGAAAATACACTTAATTAAGCTGTCTCTGTTTTCCCACATACTGTAGAATCTTAAAACATTATTTTCTTCAAGAGTCATAACAATGCTCTTTTACATACAAAAACAATTCATATTGACCACTGCTGTCAAGGTCCAAAGAGGAAAAAAATCATCATGAAAATACCATAAAAGTAATCCATGCAACACTAAGCTTTTCAATGACCCCAGAAAGCTTGGACAGTGCACAAGTCATATGGACAACTGTTCTGATGTCTTTATACTGAACCTTTTATAGTGCTTTATAGTATTTGTCCTTTATGAAGCTTGACAGCTCCTGCTCACTATAAACTGTTATTATATGGAATAGAGCTGCTTAAAATATCTATTTTTATGTTCCAAGAAAAAGTAACAGCATTTGAGTTTTGAACGATATAAGGGTGAGTAAATGAGTGAGTAAAAGTACATTTTCCATTTTTATGTGAACCACTACTTTAACAGGTGGCTAATTTTTTGAGACAGACCTGACAAGACATTCTCAAAATAAAATGGTCTCTTATAAAATGAAGATCCTTTGGAGATGTACAAAATTCTAAATTATTTAGAAAATCTTAAATTAATTAATAATATTTTCAATAAAAGATATGACACTAGTCTTAATACTCAATGGAAGCCTTAATCTACAGGTCTAATGTTCTAGTTCTGAGTTCTTAGAGATCTGAGTGATAATAACGCTCTACTTTGTGTTTTATAAATAATTTTCTTAGACAATGCCACGAGAATTTTCTATAAAGTTCCTTCAAATGCTTGCCAAATAACCACATTCAATAAATCCTTTTCAATATACACACATTTTCTCTTTATCTTCTGACACACAAATAATGGCTAGTATTAAAAGTGATTAGATCGACACACACTTTACTTCTACCTGTTGACATTGATTTCGAAAAATGTAATTCATTTATTGAAACACAAAAAAATTAAACCAAAAATATATCTAAATTAAAAGTGCTCTGTAATAAAATTCATACTCCTTCAATGGTCCCTTTTGCAGTGACTTAAACATAATAATAATAATAATAATAAAAGTAAACCGACCTCTAGAAAATGTTACACAAATAACAAAACCAAAAAAAGCAGAGAGGAATATAATCTATGAAAATGCCTTAATAGTTGAACCTCTATACATCTGAGTAGTTCTATTCTACATGAGATATTATAACTCAACAGAGCAAATGAGATGAGATGACAATGCTTCCTAGCAAATACTCTAAAGCTTAATCCCAAAAAGATCACTGAGAGATTGACAGATGTGGACGTAGAGTATATTTGTGTGTGTGTGTGTGTGTGTTCTGTTCTCTGTGGCGTGGGTCAGAGACAAGGACAAATTCCCAGACTTATTGCCTGCAAATTCCTGTGTGCTCATTTGTATGTGTGTGTGACTGTCTGTGTATGTATACGTTTTTGTGTGTGTGTGTACATAGCTATAAAAAAATTTCCCAATAAAGAGCTAAATATGACAAAGCCTTCCTTTGGGAACGTTCAGGGATTTCCTCAATTGGAAATTAAATTCATAAATAAAGCAAATACGTATGTTATGGTAAATAAAGTTAGGTTTAATATATAGTAATTAGCATTGGATTTTAATGTATATAAAAACAATAGAAGACTATGCTATGCTGACATTCAGAAAAAAAGCACAATGATGACAACCGTTATATAAACTTAATATAAAATTAATTATTGATAATTATTGGAAATAAAGAATTGTTACACAAAGTAACAGTTCATTACATTCAGCAATATACTTATTTCATAATTAGGCTGTTTGCGGTTGCTAAACAATGTAACAACTTGCCACATTAATATAGAATGCAAGGTCACAGGTGTGTGTTTATAGTTATTTTACAACAGCTTCGAACATGACTCATTCAAATAGAGTAGAAAATAGCTTGACGGTTGACGTCACAAGGGATTTAAGCTTATGCTGGGTTTAGTGCCTCTGAAAGAGATAAAGACCAAATGAATGTTACAGCTAAACCTAGCAAAGGATTTTTTTACACAAATCGCGAGTATAAAGGCAGATTATCAGTTCTTAAACACTTAGACCTACTTTTCCTCTGTTCCTCATGCAGTGCTATCTTATGGCATCTTAATATATACCACTATAGGGGGTATTTACACTTGATTGCTGCATACGTTTTTACTGATCGGTTTGCTATCCGATTGAATAAGCAATTTCCATTTACACTTGGCCACATCAATGTATGTTCGCCCACCAAATGGAAATAAATTCGTAGAGTTTACTTCCAGGATTATGCTAGTGTTGGGTGAATTTATAGATGTGATTTATTATTTGATTCCAATTGAATTTGCTTGGTGCGCATGTGTCTGTGCGTACTGTGTATTTTTCCCCTCAGGGCTTATCGTAGTAATATGCAACATGCACAGCTGCGCTCATTGTAAGTGTTTAGTGTCAGTTTCGAAGAATTATCAAATAAATGAATAAAAAAGTTCTGTCTCTACAACATGCATCCTTTCTTACTTTATTATTTTGTAACAACTTTAGAGGACCCCACATCTCATACCCAAACACTAATTCAAAAGGCGTAAACTTGGTGGAGTCATTTACAGAGTCCCTAATGCCAAACAGTAAGAAAGGTATGGCTGAATCCCAGTCACATAATAAGTCTTAATCATGGTTTTTAAAGTTTGATGACATCTATCTATCACTCCCTGTGACTGTGGGTGATAGAGTGAAGACACTATCTGTTCGATCCCAAGTTCATGCATGAAAACCTAATACCTGTGTGATCAGCCATAGGTGACTAAACTGCTAGATGCAAAACCTCCTCGCGAAAACACTGGGGATGCCGATCTGCTCCACGCTACTCCAGTCTTGTGCAGCATGGCACTCCATAGGTCGCCACTTACGCATCAATGCTCCATTATGCCAGTATACACCTTCTGCCTTTTTCTTACTCTCTGTCCACGTTATAGTGTTTTCCCTAAGTGATGGCAACCCAGGATCCTGTTTCTGGGCCTCAGCAAGAGCATCCCGGCTGAACTGCTTACAGCCCCCTCAAAATATGTGAGAAAAAAAATCCCCTAACGGCACGACACCATCCATGGAAGAGGACATCTGACTGATTCTCTGTTTCTGCCCAACTGCTGCATCACCCTTAGGCTCTGCAGCCTCGATCACACAAGACTGTGAACGCGTAACCACACATGCTGAAAATACATTTGAAAATTATTTTTCTAGTTTCCCCACCTTATTGAGCTCACATGGGGCGGAACTGACTAGCAGGGTAATACAAACCTGATTTCCTATCAGGTCATTCCCAAGCAGAAGGGTAACCCCTGTCACAGGCAGGGATAGCACCACACCCACCACAACATCACCATTTACAAGGTTAGTGTCACAGGTAAATGTCGGGCAAGGAGGAGGCGTGAACAGTAAACAAAGTTTTAATGTCAAAATCAAACTTAAAACAACATAAAACAATCACAAACACAGACACACATGCAATGCTTCCCTCCTCCTCATCACAGTTAGACTTAAGAAACACTATGTAGGGGTACAGCGCTATACTCCCCTCCAACCCCTTGAATTAGAACTGCAACATTTTCAACAGTTTCAGGAGACAGATCAATTAATCCCTGGAGTAGCAAAGACTGGGTAGCCCCTGTGTCCCTAAGCACAGTTATGGTGACATCTGGCTCTCCTTCTGCCACAGAAACAAAACCCTCTGATACAAACCCACTATAGACAGATGACAGGGCTCCCTAGTCAGACTCTACCTGGGAATTGAGCTCTGTGTCGCTGTAGACACCAAGGTAACTGGGCAATTCTCACGCTCTCTTTGTAGAAGAGGGCAGCATGGTTTTATGTGCGCTTGCTTCTTGCTAAAATGACAAACGACATCCTTACTCAACTTATTAAACACCTGGACCTTGGAGACCCATTTCTCACTGTTCTTATCTTCCCTTCTGGGCATTTCTGCTTCCCGTTTGGGTCCTTGCTGCCTCTAATGTATTAGCTACCACCCATGACTCCTGGTGAACCAGCACATATTTTTCTGAACTCTCTGCCGCAGTGCGAGCATTAGTTATCATCTGATCATTAAAATGAACTGCTAAGTGCTTTGGAATGCTCTCCTAAAACTGTTCTAATACAACCAGCTCCTTCAACTCTTGAAAAGAATATGTTTCTGTTGCTCATAACAACTTGTCAAACAACAACTCCTATTGACGAGCTAAATCCACATATGTTTGACCTGGTTTCAACCTAGCTGTTATAAAATGCTGTCTATATGCCTCAGGCACTAACTCATAGGCCGTCAACACAGCCTGCATAACAGTCTCATAATCTCCACACTAAATGGCATTAAGGGCCACATAGGCCTCTTGAGCCTTACCAGTGAGCTCCATCCTAATAAGGGTGACCCACTCAGGTTCCGGCCACTGGCTCTCTCTAGTGATTCTCTCAAAAGTCTCAAAGAAAATATCCACAGAATCAGAGACAAACTGCACCTCATGCTGCTGCAATTTATTTAGATTATTAACTTTCTCCCGCTCAAACTCCAACCTAGCATGTTCTAACTATAGCTCTTGTTCTTAACTTCTCATATCAGACTCATGTTCCTTTAGAGAGCGAAAGAGAGAGAAAGAAAAAACAACTTGTCACACTAACTAATATATACACTATCGTGCAAAGCTAGATTGTATTAACCTCAATCAGCCTTATGTATCACCTCACCGGCACACAGCATGGCAACAAATGACTTTCATGTTCACAGACCAACCAGCAACAAAATTAGCACTTTTGAACAGGCACTCGCTTCACCACAGCAATTATCTAAAAGCACTTCTGTCACTGCACACATGCAGTAAAACTCTGCGGAAGGTCCAGATACAAAAATGATATCTCCACCACCTATCACATACCACAACTGTATCGAATACACACAACCTATTTACACAACAACAATCACTGTAAAAGAAAGAGGTAGATTGATTCTCATAGAGCCGTATTTCCTTACACTCTTGGCGGGCCGCGTTCCACAGTCAAACCACTGGCTGCGCCCTGTGTGATGCATGCATGTAAGTGACATCATCCGGCTGTTTGGGTGGAGTAAAGTGCACATATGTGGCTTGAACAGCCACATTCATTTACACTTGAGTGTGTTTTGTATGGAATGCGTTGAATTTATATTCATCTCAAATCCATCCTGGAGGGCATTTACACCAATGGCGTGCAGTGCATTAACCAGGTAGCAATCTGATCAGCAAAAATGTATGAAGTGACTAAGTGTAAATACACTTACAAATAGTGTCAGGATTAGCAGAGAATAATGAGGCTCAGGACCCAAATAGTGAGTGAAAATAAACAGGGAATTTATTAATACAAAATAAATAAAAAACAAACCAAAACTCCCACAAGGGTGAAAATACAAAAATAAATTACCCAGAAGAGGGAAAACGGTACTCCAGGCTGGGTCAAAAGGAAACAGGACCGCCCTGACAGGGACTATACAAGCCTGAACTGGCACTGGACAACACACATGAGGAGGCTAAAATATTGAGAGAAATCAAACAACAGGGGACAGGGGACAGGTGAGGCAAATTAACTAATAATAATTCAGTAGTTAATATGTTAATTTAATCTTGTGTTGAAGCAGTAAACGTATTTGGCTTGTTGTCCGTATACTGGAGGGCTTGGGGCTCGAGATTCGACTTGATTACCCCCCTGGACTTTACTTATTTAGATCATTAATCTAGAGAATATGTGGAGATGGGGTGGAGGTGGGATGTCAGGAGAGTTATCACAGGAAGCAGGTAGGCAGTGGCTTATATACTCCTGCTTGCGGGCTGTGATTTGTCAGATTTGTCAGAAAATGCATAGTGTTTTGTTTTGTCCTTTGCATCTGCTAAATGACTACTTAATTGCAAATTAAGGTAGGTGGAAAAGTCAAAGTTTAAGATATGCATTGCATTAGTTCACCTTGGTCTAATGTTCTAGGTTCATTGGTTATTGTTTGTCTCTTTTTTTAATGTATTGTAGGTAAACATGCAGAGGATGTGTTTGGTGAGCTCTTCAATGAGGCCAATACCTTTTACCTACGTGCCAACTCTCTACAGGACCGCATTGACCGACTCACAATCAAGGTCACGCAGTTGGACTCTAGTGTGGAGGAAGGTCAGTCAAAAATGAAGGACCTCAGCAAACCATGAAGTGGTGGTGGCGTTGTGGTCTAAAGCACTAAACTTTTAAGCAGAAGGTTGTCGGTTCGATCCCCACAGCCACCACCATTGTGTCCTTGAGCAAGGCACTTAACTCCAGGTTGCTACAGGGGGATTGTACCTGTTATAAGGGCTCTGTAAGTCTCTTTGTATAAAAGCATCTGCCAAATGCATAAATGTAAATGTAAATTTCCAAGGAGGCCTCAAGATGACTTAATAGTATTTAAAACAAGTTCATAAGCTATAATGTCGACATTGAGGCTGAGGGAGAATCCATATGCAGGAACTTTATTAAACACAGAAAACAAATCAAAGACGCTTGGCAGAGACGTAGTTGATTAAGAAGGCAAAATAGTTGATACACAATAAAGCAGTCCAACAAGGCAAAGAGAAAATGGTAATCCAGAAATCGAAAATGGTAATCCAGAAATCGTAATCCAAAAAGACAGGCACAATGGTCATAACAAGAAGGCAACGAGTAAACAATGGCAAGGAAACTGGCAATACTTCGCAATGTGACATTGGATAAGCATGGCTTTATATATAGTACAAACAGGAAGTCACCACAGAAGAAACGGTTAGTGTCAGTTTTCGGGAGAGGGCTCCCTCTGGTGGTCGGCTAAAGGGATAGCAGCCTCATTTTTAACAATAACATAATAATCTAACTTGCTATAATACATAAAACAAATATAAAAAAACAAGATGTAAACATGTAAACTGACATCATATCTATTTACAACTGTACTGAATAACAAAAACAGTACTGTTTTTACTGAATAACATACACAATTCTCGATAAAAAATTACAAAATTAATTGCGCCCATTAAAGTAATCTATTGACTTTCCTAGTCTCTGCTAATAACATGTGAAAACAAGCAGATTTAACACCATTACAGCAGAAGTACCAGAGGAAATTTCTTGGCCCCTGATAAGGGACCGGGTGTGTAGAATAACGACCTGGCCCCGCCCTCCGCCTGTCACAGTCTTTTTTCAAAATGAGGGGATAAAATAATTTTATTTTGGTACATTGGTAATTGACAGCATGCCACAGAGGCTATCCATATAGTTTAAGTTCTGCTTCACCTAGAATATTCCTTTAGTTGACAGTTAGGTCAACCACACATCAGCATCAAGTTAGTAGCTACCACTGAATTGTTTCAACAGAAGGCCCCTACTAGTTCTTGAGTGATGGGTGATGATGTACTTAGTGTAGTAATCTCACTTTCTCCCATATTGCCATAGTGTCACTTCAGGATATCAATATGCGTAAAGCCTTTAAGAGCTCTACTGTTCAGGACCAGCAAGTGGTGACAAAGAGCAGCATTCCAAACCCCATTGCAGAGACGTACAACACCACAGATAAACCACCACCTCTCAACATACTCTCTGCCTACAGGTGTGTGTGTGTGTGTGTGTGTGTGTGTTCGTTCTTTTTATGATAGATATGTCCCAAAAAAGTTATGTCCTAAAAAGTAGTAAGCTTATTTTAAAGTGATAATGTGTGTTGCTGTGTTTTTTTGTTCTATGCAGGGATGATCATATTGATGGACTTAAGTTCTACACAGACCCCTCATATTTCTTTGACTTGTGGAAGGAGAAAATGCTTCAAGACACAGAAGACAAGAGGAAAGTGAAGAGAAAACAGAGGGTAATACAACTTTCAGTTCATGTAGAAAATTTGGTAACTTTGTAACACTTAACATTAATGTTCCCTTTGTTAAGGGTTTATAAAGGTGTTCCTTAATGAATAATAAGTGATTCAAATGTATTATAAATCATTGATATGCAGTTATAACTACATGAATAAAAAGGGTAGCTTTCATGCAATACATGTCAAAAATTGTTATCAAGCATTTATAATATGTGAGATAAAATTGCTTGAAATTCACCCTTTTTATATTTTTTTATAAATACGTATGTAAATGTAAATGAGACCTTATTCACTCTAGCGCCATCTTTGATTTTTAATGGGAATGACGAGGCTGTGAGGGATAGAATACTTCTCTTAACAATGGCATAAACGGTATAAAGTTGAATAAAGCTCCTAGATCACATATGATTTTCCACAGCTCATGTTGTCTGGAGTTTTTTGTATAATGAATGTTCTTTGATGACAGATATTTTTTCAATGTTTTGCCCATGGATCCAAAAACAATTTAAACTGCAGTACAGCCCCTTGGAGGTAGATGGCGCTAGCGTAAATAAGGTCTATTGTCAGTCATTAATGAAGTCCTCTGAAGGGAACATTAATGTAAAGTGATACTGGTAACTTTCATTTTAAAGCAGGTGGCTTTTGTATATGCAAATACTTCTCTTAAAGCCAGTCAAGAACATGTCCAGATTATATTTCACCTCAAATTTAAAAGACATAAACAAGAAATTGTATTTTTGCAGAAAGAAAATGAAGCCTAAGAGATTTGTATTCTGACATAAAAAAAATTTTAATCATAATTGAGCACATTTTTGTGTTAAGATTGTTTATGTGCAGTTAGAGCTATTCTTTCTATCCATCTCTTTGTCTGTCTGTCTGTCTGTGTGGTAATTGCCTAGCAACAACACAGAACGCCCTAGACCTAACTTCAAAACATTTTAAAAACCATTTGAAACTTTCAAGGTGGACTTTGCCAAGCCAACATGCAAAGTTTGTCTTGAGGAAGTTTACTTTTTCAGTTTTAAAACAATTTATCTCTCTCATTATACATACTGAGTCTCTCGTACATCAACACACTCACACAGGAGCAGAAGCGCTGTGTTGATGGTACGTTGCCACGTGAGGTGAAGAAGGTTCGTAAGGCTCATAACCGCAGGCAAGAGTGGAACGTGATGGCATTTGACAAAGAGCTGCGGCCGGACCATCGACATCATCATACACTTCACAGGGGTATATCGTCAGAGGGCTCGCTGTCTCCAGAGGGCAGGTCTGTTTACATGCTACTCCCAACCTTCAGTTCAGATTTCTTATATAATCACATAAATAAGAATGCTGTGATCTATGAAAGCATACTAATCCTTGATGGTATTATTTGAAACTTACCACACTTAAAATGTATGACATTAATTGCATTAGATACAAAGTTGCATTTGCAAACAAATGATGCTAGACCTTTTCTCAGAACTAACTCAGAACTAGTCGTTTTTACAGTGACTTTTCGTGAATGTACTGTATGTACTGAACCAGAATGTTTTAAATCTAGAAAGTGTTACAGTCCTTTTTGTCTTAATTTGAAACTGTATTCTCATTTTTTATTTTTTTTTATCATTTTAATTTAACCAACATCTTTTTGTGAATTGTTTTGCTTGAAAAGTGTTCTTGTGCTATTTTTCTCTAAAATAAATGTCTCTTGGTTTGATATTAATACAATGTTACACGAGCAAGAGAGCTGTATGTCCAGCTATCAGCAGAGCAGGTTATCACAGATGTGCTGATAGATGGACAACACAGCACAATTGTGAGTGTGATATTGCTTTTATACAAAAGTCAGAAGAACAAATAAATAAATAAATAGGGAAAAACTAAAGCTTTCACAAAAACACTGTTGTGTGTGGAACTACTTTCTTACTCCACAAGATCAGCTTTTGCGAGTTGGAAAGATACGCCCAAGCCTCAGTTACTAATTCAAAAATGTCACTTTAGTACTAGTAACCACAGTTTCTAACACGTTATTGTAGATACATGGATGTGTGTATGAGAGAGAGAGAGAGAGAGAGAGTGACTGAACATGTGATTACCTGCATCTGTTACTGTGATGAACATGTTGCAGCTGTTTGTTTAACTCTATTCCTTAGCTGTAGTGTGGTAGTAATCCATACAGATCATTGATTGATGCTGCAATACATGCTATCGGAATTATCCCACAAGTATTTCACTAAAGTGTTTTGTTGTAGGAGTGAAAACATGGAGAATGGCAGTTTTATTCTTGTATGTTTCTTGGGGAACTCACTGACAGAAAGTGTTCTTTCCTCTGTCATGTAGAAAGTTTATGTATTCTCCCAACTCAGAAACTTGTATCAGGCAGGCACCTTGCTTGTTTGATTACTCTGTCTGTTGCGACTCTTAGCTGTGATCGGCAGTAAAACCGAAGCTGTTAGTTTACCACTATTTCTCAGCTATTGTGTACAGTCATAGTAATCTGTGTGATGAATGAGTAAGAGAAAATTACAGATGACTTCAAATAAATTTGCGCACTGAGTTGCACACAGTTTGTCAACATCAGCTCAACTCGCTCATAGAACAAGATGGTGTTGTGTCACTGCCTGCTGGCTCAAATCTGTAATGCCACAGGGATGAATGAAAATTCACACATCTGGCTGCTCTTTTAGGTTAGGAAAACATCCAGAAACACGTGCAGAATGGCACAAACAGTAAAACATCCAAGTGCTGATGGTGTGAGCTATAAGCCCTCTTGGAACACCTCTCATCCAATCAGATTTGAGGACAAGAACTAACTGTTGTATAATTTGTTGCCTAATGCAATGACATTCGTACAGTTTTAAGTGTGTCTTAAGTATTTAAATTTTTTGGGGGGCCACTGTATATTGTGGAACCTGAAAATATTGGACCCCTTATAAACATGTTTCATTTAGTACAATTAAGTGTTGCATATTTTTATAAAGAAATAAAAAATGATATCTAAATCTCTGAGGTTCAGATCCTCCATAACTCCTCATGTTTAGCATTCATATTTTTCTGTTTAACAGACTACATGATCCAGACTTCCCTGTCCCAGTGTGTCATGCTCCAGTTCTAGCAAGGCACATACACACACAGCCACATCCTTTGATGCCTGTGGAGACAGCTTCCTCTAGTGCTAATGGAGGGATAGAACATGAGTACCACAGCATCGGAGGACCGATAGGGGTGGGTGTGAGTGCTGCCGTGGGTTATAGAGTGGGCACACTCAATCGAACACACCCACCTCCTCCGCAGTATCTGCCCACTGAAAGTGGAGTCAATGGAAACATCAGCCTGCCACCAACAGACTATGGGTAATAAACTGAATGTTGTAGTTTGGTGTCAGCGTGTTTGTCAGAATGTCCCAGCAAAAAGACCAGCTTAGCCCCTTGAATTTCTATGCTTGTTTATGCTGATTAGTGCTGGTCCATCTCAGCCTCAGACGGCATGCCCAGGGAACAGCCACAGTCAGTCTGGAATGCATGACCATCTGATGAATTCCAGTCTGATTTCCTTGCTTTTATCAAACTTTCGAAAGTCGGGATGCACCAGTTTGCCTGAAAACATTGTTGTGTTTACATGGTACCAAGCTGAGCACTTTTGAGAAGATATTAATCACTGGATTTACCAAAATTAATAAAATCTTTCTTTTCTTGCAGATCTTGAAAAAACATTTTGTTAAATGCACTTAGGTTGAGTCTGAGAAATTGACTCTTATATCAAATATACCTCATATATTGTTTGCTTAAGCTTATGTTGAATAAATAATATTACAAGTTGAAATAAAAAATTTTATTTCACATCCAAAGTTAAGTTAACACAATTTTATTACAGTTATGACATGTCAGTGTTAACAATGTGTCAGACTTAACATGACATTAAAAACTGCCAGCTTCTTTGTACTACTATATTCCATTCATTGAAAGTCATTATTACTGTACTATGATTAAACTAAAATGGACCTAAATATCGAACAATAATGTATTTAATATTACATACTGCATATGCATTATATGAATCTAAAATTTAACTTTTAGTGTGAATAGCCCCTTATTAACATAACATAGCACTAAGTAAAGTTTATCTAAGGCCAGTTTCACACAACAGCAGAATATGGTTGGCAGTTCTGTATTTGAGTGCTTAATACAATTGCATTCACACAAAGTTTGGTTATTTACAAGAGTGACAACGGCATTTTATAACCAAAGTGACACCTGTAAATTTTCAGGATTCACAACCGCATTTTCGACAAACCCATGCTTTGTGAATGCAGAGTAATGGGGTTTTTTTGTATAATGAATTTACAAAGGAGGGGAACCAGGGCAACTTTAATATTTTACTACAAAACAGTTTTCAGAGCCTGAAATTTTGTGCGGGATTATGGCTATTGTGCATTCTTTCTTTCTATGTAAATTAGGCTTATTATAGATTGCGCTTTATTAAAAATAACTGTGCTATTTGCCTAACACAATTTACAACATGCTATTAACGCATAAGGAATGTAGGCGGTAAACAGAATTTTTATTTCAAGAGATATTTGTGTACATTTTCTATTGATCATGGCACTTGTAATTCATCAAATAATGATCAAATGATGGAGAAGAGTGTTATAACTTGGTATATCCATATGTGCCATGTAGTCAAGTGCACTTTGGGCATGGACATGAGTGTGTCAGATTGCAGTGGTCTTCTGCATCCTTCGCTAAATAGCGCTCAGATCTGACATGCAAGATTGAAATTGCGTGTGCAAATTGCATTCTGCACATATTTTGTATGTTTGTTCATGCTGTTGCCTGATATGCATAATTATTTTAATTGAATTGGGCACTAAACCAGCACAGACAGCACATGCTAATAAACCTTTACAGGACACAATTCATTCTTAGTGAATTCACCCCAAAAAGTCTAAACACATTTCCTCAAATCTTTGATTGAGGACACGGCTGTGCAATTATTTAAATTATTTCTGAAAGTCCACACCAGTCTATTATTGTGGTATCAACTATTTCATTTATACCCACCCCTAAACATTACATAAAAACTATTTTATGTAATACCTATGTTCTGTTAGTGGGTGGCTGTTGGCTAGAATAGGACACCATGTAAGCATAAAAAAAACTGTCTATCATATACTGTCTATCAATGCTGGTCTTTTCTGCAGGGGTGTCTCTGTAAATTACTTATAAGCTCCTTTCATTTGGAAATGACATACAAGATTCCAAATAAGGTATCACACCTTTACAAATTCTCTTTTTCTCTGTTTTAGTATGATGGAGTATTATGCTAGTTCAGGGCCGCCTCCTCCTCCTTTGGGTCCCCTTATTCCATCTGCACAGACAGCTTTTGCCTCACCTCCAGCGGGCCTGGCTCCTGCTCATCCTGGATCAGTCACCTCAGCCTTCCACTATCCTTTTCCACCTGTTCCACCTTCTGGACCTGCTTTAGCCCCTCCTCCTGAAGGTCCACCACCTCCCCCAGCTCTTCCCATACCTCCTCATCCAGTAGCATTTGGAGAAGTACGGAGACAAGATCTGCAGCCTATCACAGATCCACGCAGTGACCTGCTCTCCGCAATACGCATGGGTGAGCCGACTGTATTTGTGCACTTATATTTTATGTATTTTGTATACAGCATTAGTTGAGTTTTGTCCACTTCATTGATTTTACTGTTTTTATTTATGATTAACTATAATGATTTATTATATAACACTTTAGATTTAATGTAGTCTGTAGTTTCATCTAGAAAATCATCTTTCAAACTGACCACATTTACATGCACATCTTTTTCCATATTCATCAATATTCCAAAGTCGATTTTCTGGTTAAGCTTTTATTCCAAAAGAGCTTTACATGCTGTACAGCTACTGGAATATTCCTACAGACATCAGGTCTATTTCAAAACCTAGTGCGCTGCCTCGCTTCCTCCTGCCTAAATAGGCAGTGGCCCTCTGTTGTAGCATTCTAACTGAAATGGAGCCTCATATGTGACTGATTTGGAACATTTTAAATTGGTGGCAAATCTGCACACCATACCAACAGCGCTCCTCGTGCATAGTGCACAGGAGACACGACTTGTAAGGGTGTAAATGCATTCCCCCACCGTCTGCTCCTTGCCCTCCTGCTCCGCTGGCATCCCGATGGTCTCAGATATTGCTTTTATACCATAGTTCAATGAACAAGTATATGAGTAAGGAAAACCAGAGTGTCTTAAAAACTCTCGTGTGTCCAACTAATTTTGTATGCCACAGATTCAGGATTTTGCTGAGAAACTGCCAAAGCTGCAGTTTGAAAGTGTCATCCAAACCTTCGTTACTTATTCAAAAACATCAATTAAGGAATTAAAATCCTCACCTCTATCTCTCTGTACTGCTCTCATACTCTAGTTTAGAATGCAACAAACACAAGCGGAGTAATACAAATAGCAAGCGAAGGCCGTAACTAACTGTGGTATAACAATGAATATTCTGTTAAGTGGATATTCCAAAGAATGTTTTTCTTGACCCATAATTGCAGTATATCCAAAATACAGGCACATGCCAGCTGTCATATTCTGATTTGGGCGGCTGTGGCTCAGTTGGTTGAGCGGGTTGGCCACTAATCGCAGGGTTCGAATCCCGGCCCACACAACTCCACATGCTGAAGTGTCCTTGGGCAAGACACTGAACGCCAAGTTATGGCAGGCTAGCACCTTGCATAGCAGCTCTGCCACCATTGGTGTATGAATGTGTGTGAATGGGTGAATGAGACACAGTGTAAAGCGCTTTGAATACCGTTAAGGTTAAAAAGGCGCTATATAAGTGCAGAACATTTACCATTTCTAGAAATTCGGATTTCCAATGACTCATATCCGATTAATATCAGAATATTCTTGAGCACGCAAACATGGTCAATGTTGATAACCAGATAAAAGCTTATGACTAATTAATCGATTTCAATTGTCTTAGTTATTTAAACTGAATTTTAAGTACTCATTTAACATGTAATTTAAAAGTCATATTTATTGGTTTCATTGTTTAATCACAAACTCTGTTTATGTACAATTTGTACTTTTATGTTAATATTTTAAGATTGTCCAGCCGTTGTCTCTGCAGAAAACAAGTTAGTCCAGTTTATACAGTACATGTGTATTTTCTTGCATTCATTGTTTGTGTGTGTGTGTGTGTGTGTGTGTGTGTGCGTGTGTGCGTGCGTGTGTGTGTGTGTGTGTGTGTGTGTATGTGTGAGCGTGTATTTATCACTTTGTGGGGACCAAATGTCCCCATAAGGATAGTAAAACCCGAAATTTTTGACCTTGTGGGGACATTTTGTCGGTCCCCATGAGGAAAACAGCTTATAAATCATACTAAATTATATTTTTTGAAAATGTAAAAATGCAGAAAGTTTTCTGTGAGGGTTAGGTTTAGGGGTAGGGTTAGGTTTAGGGGATAGAATATAAAGTTTGTACAGTATAAAAACCATTATGTCTATGGAAAGTCCCCATAAAACATGGAAACACAACATGAGTGTGTGTGTGTGTGTGTGTGTGTGTGTTCAGGCATCCAGCTGAAGAAAGTCCAGGAGCAGCAGGAACAGCAGGCTAAAAGAGAGCCAGTGGGGAATGATGTGGCCACTATACTCTCCCGCCGCATTGCTGTGGAGTACAGCGACTCAGAAGATGACTCAGAATTCGATGAGAATGAGTGGTCTGACTGATCACAGTCAAACACACATGCACGCAGACCATTTTATATACTGTTCCTGTGCAAATGATGTATGGAGTCAGTCCTCTTAAATATAAAAGCACAAACACTTTCACTCTCACACACAGTAAGGTACAAATGTCTGAGATGACTGGTGAAAATGCTTTTTCCACTTGAGAATGTTTTTCCATCACAAATGATATTAACAGCATGACCGTTTCAATGAAAAGCTGGCCAAGCAAAGAAATCTACAATTGATTAGTGACCTAGAAATCTTAAATAGCATCTTGAATATTTATTAGGATTTGTTTTTTTTTAATGGGATTAAAAAAGGTTTTGAACCAACTGTATATAGTTTAGGATTAAAAATGACTTCTTAAACAACAGATGCTTATGTAATGTAGATGTGAGCTGTGAACAAACATCATGCATTCAAAAAGGCCTAATGTCCAAGTTGTAGCTGAGGCCTGATTTTTAAAGGCTTTTGGATTAAATCTGTACAGAAAATAATAATTATTCATAATTTCTAGATTCAAAATCTAGAGTAAGTAATCGAGGTACTGTAAGAACTTAACACGACCTGCAAAGGTGTTGTAGCAGTATTTTTACCCTTTTTAAACAATGGCACAGTCATTATTTAATGATCTGCGAATGTGCAAAATTCATGATTATTTATTATGTATGTTTTTATTTCTGTTCCACAGCTTGTACCAAGAAATGTTTGTGTGGACAAAATCTGTGTTAACAATGCATTATGATGAGCAAAGCTCCCATGTGTCTGAACTCTCTCTTCTCTCTCAATCTTTCTCGCTTTCTTTCTCTACTCCTGCAGATATTTAAATGTAGTCTTATCCTGTATCATTAAACGCTTTTCAAATTCCATGCCTTCTTTTCCTTGTTTTAAACAATACTTATTTGGGCTGTATTAAAAAATGAATTTATATGCCATTCAACAATAAATGTCCAAGCAGAATTATGACAGTATTTACCATTAACCATTTTTCCCAATGGGAATGGCCTACATGCTGAATTCTGAGCATTGTTGGAGCATGCGCATTACACAAATTGAATTGTGAAATGCAAAAAAAATATTTTCTTAATTAGTATTTTTGTCTTATTGTAATGTAAAAAAATAACCTCAACATCTTTAACATATTTGAGAACCAGAATGATAAGATATTACTTCTATCTTGATATAAGTCTAGCAAAATGTAATGGGGTGTATGCTTAAAACAAGAAAAAACGATTTAGCAATGGGGTAAAAACAATACAAACTAGTTTTCCCTTTTAATCAAGTTTTTCATATTACCCCATCTTACCCCAAATAGTTATTATAATTTTTTTTTATACATAAACATTACTAAAATGTTTTCGATTTCTCTGAAAACGAGACACAATTAAGTTGCAGTGTATGGCTACTGTTAGTGCATGGTGTATAATAGGTGCACACAGTAAATCTTTGTTGATGGATGGTGGAAGGCACTTGCAATGGAAGTGAATGGGACCAGTCCATGAACATTAATATACACACTGTTTCAAAATTATAGCCACGAGACAAGAAATGATACATGTTAACATGATTTTAGTGTGAAAAATCACTGACTAATCTTATCTGTCTACAGTTATATCCAATAATACAACTTTGTTGTCATAATGACATCACTCCAGTAAGCAATTTATCACACTTAAATAATTTATCACATTTAAACATGTATAATGTTTATGTCTCGTGTTCTGGCTATACATTTAAAACAATGTGAATGTTAACTTTTACATACTGGCCTCATTCACTTCCACCGTAAGTGCCTTACTGTAACCAGTCCGCGATTCTTGCTTCTTTTTTTATAAATAAGAGACAGGTCAGATTTATTTTCTGTGTTAATCAAGATTATGCCACAAACCTGAAAAATTCCTTTAATTTACTCATAATTTAACACATTTACATTGACAGCTCTACCATAAATGTTTGTTCTTCCTTATGACCTGCTTGAAGGCAACGGAATTTCAAAAATGTCAAGATTCTCAGAAGTGATTGTGGTGATTGATATGATTACTGTTACTATTCTCTATCTGCAGGTAGACTTAATTTCCCCTCCCCATTTTCAAAAGTATTTTCGTCTTTTAGAAATCTAAACAGGTCGACTTTTTTCAATAAATTAATTTGATTGTTCCAGGAACAAACCAAATTTAGCTTGTCTCTTTATCTAAACTGGCTTTGCTTATTACATCATTCTCAGTTAAGAACTAAATCAAGGCTTCTTAATATGACACTAGGAAAGGTCAGGAAATGTATTCTGGATATTCACTATTGAAGTTCTTTCTGATTTAAGACCTAGAAATGTAGCGTTGTCTGAGCACAATAGCTGGGGATTACAACCTTTTAATGATTCAAACCCACCGTTGGGTCTATTGTAGGGCTCCTGAATGGGATAAGTTAACAAACCACAAAAGCGTCATTAATGCTAACCTTTTTCACAACCCCAGACATGTCACATACTTTACATATTTTTGGTATTCAGATTTTCTGGCTAAAATGTAAGTTGATACAAATGTGGTTAAGTTTAATGTTTTGCCTCTTAGCTTGATTTGCATAGTCCTTTTAAGGTGTTGTATGAAGACTAAGCATACTGTAAAATGATGAAGTGATAGAATAAGAGAATACTCACATAATCCAATGCACGCAAGGACGTTTTTATGAGCGTGTTTTTATCTTGCTGACATTTTCAGTTAATATAAATATTTACAGTGGATTTTATGTAGATGATTTGAAGATGCTTTTATGGAATGCATGAGAGGATCCTATGACAAAATAAGAGAATATCCACATGATCCAATATATGCAAACCAATGCAAGTATCCATAAAAATGTAACTGTCAAGTGGTCCTCTTGTCTTTTAAATTCCATTTCTCGGGGGTTGGTGGTGCTGATAGATCCATACTCGCATTAACAAAAGAAGAAAAGTACTTGTTTGTTCATTGAAAGGCTTAAACGAACACCTGTACATCCTTGATCATGGGAAGAAAATTAAATCACACAAATTGAAACAAGCGATTTTAAGGCTAGCGGTTTAGACAGGATGACGCATCATTCGCGGTGTAAAAGATTTAAAGCTGAGCATTATTGTGATGAAAGGTAGCACAACCTCATACACGGCAAACAAAACAAAAACAGTCTGGTGAGCGGATGCATTGCTTTCTTGCATTGTTTTGTTTAATTCATTGTCTGCATCACGTGTACACAGCACCTGGTGGCCTGTCTGTTTTTTGCCCGAGAACATTCTTTCTCACACTCTGACTGTTGTTTTCAAGTATTCAAAATTGTTTTTTTAGTGGAATTAAAATACCCATACCCTCAAAAGCCCTTGCCCCTGTTTCCATATGGTTTAGAAAAGTTCCCATAGTGATCTCCCACTGGCGCTGCTTGTTTGTGCTAGTGGTTTAAGTGTGGCGTACTGCCATGCAAAGTTCATTAAATCACTGTTTTACCACTTCGCTTAATCCCTGCAACAGTTCAATCCAGAAAGACAAGAGAAAGACAGACAGAAGAAGAGGGCTTAAAAACTTGATGGATCAGATCTGACAATTCTGTTTTCCCACCGTTGCCAGGGAGAGCAAGGAATCCTGGTTGTGGGCACTAGCACTCCTCCTGAGGAGAGACTATCAGGCATGCAGGATGTCCCTCCTGTCCACCCGGTGAAATGCGTAGTCAATCTAGGACTGTCCTTGACCATGGCCATCTGCCAGTGAATTCACCAGGGAATCGATTTATACAGCGCATCCTTTTGTCCAGGGCTTGCTTAAGTTTGTATTAAGGTTGAACTCGTGTGCAGGAACAATTAGGAGATAAAGCTAGTCCTATGTTTTTGGCAGTGCCACCCCCTCCCTATCCTTTCCACACACAGCAGGTCCTGCTGTGGGGGACGTCTTCACCAGCGGGAAGATGATCTCATGGAATGTCTGTATTCTAAAACAAAGTTTTGTTTTGTTTATATTGACAATATGCAATGGTGCCTATCTAGGAGATTTGGGGAGGGTGGGGTGTTGCGAGATGGAAAAGCAGTTATATGTGCCAAGTGGCAATTGTGTCCTTGTAATAGGCATCAAAAAACCAACTTCTGTGTGTTACCATACAGGTGAACTCACTCCTGGGAAAGTAGGGTTTTTCTCAGCCTCCGCGGAGAGGCAGCGTCGCTCTTTTCTCTCCCAGCAGTAACGGGATTAGTTGTGCCATTGCTCTCGAGGCTTTCACGCCACTGTCTACTTCCCATCTTCCGCTAATGTGATTATCCCAGCTCCTGTGGTCCGAGTAGAAGGATGAGGGACTACTCTTCAGTTCCACATTCAGGGAGCCTCACAGCAAAACCCCAACAACCCCCCCCCCCCACCTTTGTAAACTGGAGCTGATGGTAGTGTTGGAGATCTGAAACGGATGAGGATGGTAGAGTTATTGAGACCTGTTGGGGACAATTCTGAAGCCATCTTGGTTAATTATTGATTATTGAATCATTGCACTAAAGATCCATTAAAAGTTAAACTGAGGATCGCTAGATCTCAAACAACCCTCTACTATTTCTGTGCAGTTTCAAGAAAATTTGATTATCGATGACCGACTACGCCATCTTGCCCTAAGAGACTAATGGCATGTAATCATGGATTTGCCAACAAAAGTTATTTTGAAGTTATTTCACAGTTCTCTAGAGAATACATACTTATGAACACTATTAGGGTGTAAAATTACCACCTACCACCAGCCAAATGCAGGTGCTTTTGTGCAGTGACAGGTAATTTTGTTTACTGTACAAGAATACGTAACACTATGTGCAATCGAATAGGTGAAGATCTGGTTGACCCTTTGTGTCATAGTAGAGCATCAAAGCAGTCAGCTACAGTGAGACCCACACAACATACACAACAGCATGGAAAACTTTACAGCCACATGCATTTCTTTCATTCTTTACATGTTAATTTTGGTGGAGATTAAATGTACATTATCCGTTGTGTTTATGGTGATGTCTGAAGGCAAAAGATGACACAATTTGCTCCTGGATTGTTCTAACTTTACAAGCTCTGATTTGCTTCATTTTGACATTATCCCAGGGCTGGATTGGTAATCTGGCATACCGGGCATTTTGCCGGTGAGCGACGCACTATCAGGGGCAGAGAACCGGGCTGGCGGAGAACTGGGCTGGCTGGGAATCAGCGGAATGGGCCACGTCAAACCGAAACGAGCCGCTGTGTTATGCAGAACGGCCCACAAAACGGCGCTGTGATATGCCGAAGGGGGCAGCGATATGTCGAAAAGGACAGCAGCTTTGTCACTTTGTACAACCTTCACAATGCATTCATTCATAGGCAACGCAAAGTTTACTCAGAATTGCTGTCCGGCGATGAAACACGAGAGCAATTGCATTTCAGCCCGTACTAATAACAGTGATTTTTGCATGCATAGTAAGGGGATTTAAGCATTTTCATACGTTTTATTGTGGACGAGCAACTTTTAGAAACGCTTATAAACAGCAGAGTGGATGGAGAGCGTTTTGAAAATGCAGTTTTAAAATGTATTAATGTGGAAATAGCCTCAGTAAACTAGCGGCTTGGATGCAGCATCATTTAATATCAATAGTTTTCAGTTTCAGATGCCATTGTCGAAATGTAGTTTTCACAGTCCACCATGAGTCCACCAATCATTGAGTGAAAGTGTCAAATAACAGGATGGTCACTTAGATTAAGCGAGTAGTATTCAGATGGTCATGTGATTCTAACATGGCAGCCCCCATGTGCGGACCCTCTCCATGTAGAATAAAACAGCTTTTATAATGTTACTGATATGACTGGAGTCTTCATTTTAGTGTGAGTGGTCACGATTTCCTACATATATTGCAAAATTACAATTCAATACAATTCAGGAGTTAAACTTTTTAATGAGGAAAAAAAATACTGAATGCACCTTTAATAGACACTATTGAAGTTGATTGAAAAAAGATCCAAGTCCTTTTCAAAGGTCAGGGGCAGGAATTGTGCTTTGTGAGCCATTAAATATATATTTCTATACTGTATATACTGTATGTATGATTTTTTATGATTAATAATTAATAGTTAATATTAATAGTTTATTAGTAAATATTTATACAGTACATCAGATATAGCCTATAAATTAGGGTTGTAACAATTTTCTTATGGCTGTATTTTCATTTTTCCAAAGAGCCACTTTATAAATCTGAAACATCAACATGGCAAATAGAAATTAGACATCTTGACTAAATCTGGCACATTTACATCAACATGATGCTTATTAATGTGTATTGTCCTTATTAATGTGTATTGTAAAATAAAATGGCTGGAAAAACAGGGGATTTATCACTATTCACCAATAAATGTGATTCCAATGATCTGTTCCTCTGTCCTGATGTATTCTTGAAGAAGGCAGCTTTGAATATTCTTCTCAGGCTTAAACAGAGGTGATAATAACTGTGAAGGCTCATTACGTACAAAATTATATGATGCTTCGGCTGTTAAATGCATGTCACGCTCTATTAATTAACCTTCTGTAAAGGTCCTATATCAGGGCATCTGCCACAAGAATGGATGAAAAGAAAAAGACATCTAGAACAGGAGAATGCCAAGCAAGGCCACAAGACCTCAGGCCAGCAGTCTCTGGATTAACCGTTAAATGTCTGGTGAAGTTGTTTACTTTCTATAATGCCTAGAGGTATTTTCTGGTTCGGCTGTTGAAGCTTATATTGATTGTCATACTTAAATGAATTGAACATTACTCTGGGAAATGTTGATCCTTCAAAAATTATTTAACAGGTTTTAGAGAAAAGTTACGGTCACATGTTCACCAATATTTATGAGTTCTGAGTATTGTATAACATTGGTGTGGTTTCAAAGTTCCTTAAGTGTGTGTGTGTGCCTCCATTTTCTCCTTTCTTTTACCCTAGCCGCAGAAATGCACAAGTTGTTGCATCACATTCCACTGCCCTGTTTGCTGACAGACTGTTTAAACAGATTGGAAAATTTTAATCTGAAAGGTAGTTTCCCATGAATGCACAGTATATTCATCGTGTTGAATATACAATTGAAGTCAGAAGTCTACATACACCTTAGCCAAATACATTTAAAAAAAAAATTTCACAATTCCTGACATTAAATTGTAGAAAAAATTCCCTCTCTTAAGTCAGTTAGGATCACTATTTTAAGAATGTGCAATGTCAGAATAATAGTAGAAATAATGATTTATTTCAGCTTTTATTTCTTTCATCACATTCCCAGTGGGTCAGAAGTTTACATACACTTTGTTAGTATTTGGAAACATTGCCTTTAAATTGTTTGACATTTTGGGTAGCCTTCCACAAGCTTTTGGAATTTTGGCCCATTCCTCCAGACAGAACTGGTGCAACTGAGTCAGGTTTGTAGGCCTCCTTGTTCGAATATACTTTTTCAGTTCTGCCCACAAATTGTCTATCGGATTGAGGTCAGGGCTTTGTGACAGCCACTCCAATACTTTGACTTTGTTGTCCTTAAGACATTTTCCACAACTTTGGAGGTATGCTTGGGGTCATTTTCCAATTGGAAGACCCATTTGCGACTGAGCTTTAACTTCCTGGCTGATGTCTTGAGATGTTGCTCCAATATATCCACATAATTTTCTTTCCTCATGATGCCATCTATTTTGTGATGTGCATCAGTCCCTCCTGCAACAAAGCACCCCCACAACCTGATCCTGCTACCCCCATGCTTCATGGTTGGGATGGTGTTCTTCGGCTTGCAAGCCTCACCCTTTTTCCTGCAAAATATAATGATGGTCATTATGGCCAAACAGCACAATGTTTGTTTCATCAGACCAGAGGACATTTATCCAAAAAGTATGATCTTTGTCCCCATGTGCACTTGCAAACTGTATTCTGGCTGTTTTATGGGAGTTTTGGAGCAATAGCTTCTTATTTGCTGAGCAGCTTCTCAGGTTATGTCTATATAGGACTCGTTTTTATTGTGGATATAGATACTTGTCTACCCGTTTCCTCCTGCTGTTGTTCTAGGATTGATTTGCACTTTTCGCACCTACATTCATCTCTAAGAGACAGAATGCGTCTCCTTCCTGAGCAATAGTATGGCTGTGTGCCCCCCTGGAGTTTATTATTGCATACTATTTTTTGATGAACGTGGTACCTTCAGGCATTTGGAACCATGCCTGAAGGTCTATTGAAATTAATAATAATCCAGATTGTCAGATGTTGCATGACTTTATTGTTTTAGTGCCAGGAGGAACTCTTCTTTTTGAGGGTGAAAAGGATCACATAATTCCCTCAACATCTCAGTGTCTTCTGGATAGTGACTTCTTTGTGGTGGCAGGTCGTATGATTGGGCACTAATTTCTGCATGGTGGTCCATGTCTAACAGGTTTAAGCCCAGCAATAGTGCATGTGCTTTTTGGTGGATCCCCTGAAACTGCCACAATAGATGTTCTGGACTGTGCTAACATTGATGTCTGTTAAGTTATAAAGACGGGTAGTTAATGTACACTAATTAATTTTTGTGAAATTATTTTGCTAGTGAACAGAAATGTACTTATACATAGATTATTTTATGACCAGTTGGAAGGCACAGGTGAATTATCATTAGAAGAAAAGAGTGCTATTACAGACTTTGCGGTGTCTTGGGATTTGCCTGGAGTGACATCAGAAAACAGAAGATGGCTGCTTGACAAACTACTCAAACATGCTGTGAGTATGCACTACTGGTTGGAATATTCTTACAATTTAGAAGATCGTTTTCATATGTTTCCTTTTCAAATGGCTTTATGAAGGTCCTTGAAAGAACCTGCAAGCAGGCAAAACAGCTACGCCGGGGTTTGAAGGAGATGTTGATCTGGCCTTTGCTGACTGAAAGGAAAGACATAGTTCCTCTTCTCTTTCCTAGGACTAGTGCTACACTGTACACCCCATTGGTAAGATATGAGACCATTTATGTAATACTGTTGTGTTCCACAACTCTTCAGTAATAATAATCTTGTCAATCTGTCAGATGATCTTGGAGAGGATACATATGCCAACAGAAGTCTTGAAGAAACATGTAGGCTCACAGGATTCCTTCGCACATTCAATGAGAGTTGTAAGTATATGAGAATCGACTGACTAACTTTGTTTGATGATGATGATGATGATGATGATGAAGATACTACTTGTGCCATTTTTTTAATGCAGCTTCTTATAACACCTTGCGGTTTCTGCTCACATTCTGGACTGGATGGGATGTGCTGCCCAGGAGCCTAGATGTTGAGGTCTTGGAGGGAAACCTACCTAAGTCTTCCACATGTTATCAAACTCTCAAGCTTCCTAGTCATTTTAAGGACTAGATTGCCTTTGAGAGAGACTTTTTAGCTGCTATCTGAAGCACAGATTATTGGAATGGTCTGATTTCATACTAGGAATATAAATTAGATGTCAGAATGAATCCATATTTACTGGAGTTACTGTTAAAATTTTACATTTTACAATTTTACAATTTTACAAGACATCAGATATCCAGTCAACACATATCAAACACTTTTGACATGTTGCACAGTTCATAACCTTTTTGTTGTCAAGGCTATACCAAACTAACATTTGTCTAAAAAGTTTTTACAAAGATTTATTTTCTACGATTCTCTATAAATATGGTCTCCTAGATGTTAAGCTGCTATCTAGAGTACATATTATGGATATCAAATGGTTTGGAATAAGTTTTTGATTTACTAAGAATATTCACTGGATGCCAGAGTTAATCCATATTAACTGTAGTTTATGTTAAAATGTCCCAAGTTTTGTTTTTGTGAATAAGCACAGACGTCGGGCCACAAATCTCGTAAGCAATATTTGTATTGTATTATTCAGAACATAACCTTGTTGTTGTCAAAGTTATACCAAACTAACCTCTGGTTAAAAGGTTATAATAAACATTTACTGACCTCAGTGCACTACAAAGATGGTGTGGCTGTTCAAAGCCAGCATTATAAAAATTAACAAGTTGAATGAACGTTTTAAGCTGAAAGTGTACAGCTGTTTACTGATTATAGGATTTGGGTTGTTTTATAGCATTAGCATGACTTAATTTGTAAGGACTAGTACATCAATTAAGCCAGTGTTTATACAAATTTGATAAAATACAGAGGAAAATAATTTAATATAACATGAGCAAAACAACCTCTAAAACTACAAACTAAATTTTCTGATCATCTCTTGTAGATGATGTATATTTGTTTCTTGTAATTATAATTGATGTATTATCATTTCTGATAATAAAGCTACAGTCTCTCTGTAGACCTCTAGCACATCAGCCAGAGGGACATCTGGGTCTGGGAACCTCTCAGCATCCAGCTGTGGAAGTTGATGTGGCATTTGTACTTCAGGGTTCACTACACCGGGTTCGTGATGACCACATGGCCCTGTCCAGTCAATGCCATATTGCATGGCATCTACCTGTAATAGACAACTTGTCACGATTGCAGGTGAAGGCAGACACGGGACAAGGATCTGCAGCGGAAAGCTTTATTGTATAACAAAACAAACACGAACAAAGCAAACATCCACGATGGGAAAAGGTAAAACAAAACACGGAGGGCATACAAAGGGTTAAACGGGAAGTAAATAAAGACAGAGAGCACGGATAACAGGCGTCCACATACATCAAAGACCGACAGGGGAATGGAGAAACAAACGGGTTAAATACAGCGACACAGGAGGATAACAAGCGATATTCAGGTGCAGACAATAACACTGTGGCAGTGGTGATGAGGGCCGGGAACCATGGGAAATGTAGTTTGTACACAGACAGTGAAACACGGGGCGGACAACAAGGAAAACGTGACATGGAGCGTGAAAAGTGGCATGTGAAACAGAAAACCCGGGGCAGACAACACAGGAACGTGACACAACTGAACTGATAATTAAAAGTTTTAATTTAACAAATTATCCAAACAAACATGTCTGTCCTACTACCAGAGCTCTTTAGTCATAAATTTTTAAGCAAAAAATATTTAAAGCAAGCCAAGTACTTAAAGTTTACTATATTTCAATAACAAGCTAAATGTGATTCAAATGAGGCTCACCTACAAAGAATTAAATAACCTTAAAATTTACAATGCATATACATTGGTAATTACTACATGTTAATTCATATGTCAGTATATTTCCTAATCAGCTCTGATATAAATACCTGGTTAGGGTCTTGCAATGCCTCAGGTTGATGACTTTCCCAGAGCTGTATTGGTGACCGGTTTGCTTCAGTCCGCAACTTGTGGTGGTTCCAGCCACCCTGAAAGAACTGAAGGTGTTTTTGTACATGTGGCATGAAGCACCGGTGGAGTGCGTAGAGATGCATTTCATCATCTGGATTCAGAAGCCCTTCATTCTCAAGGTTGGTGAAGATTGTATAGAAGAGATCAAGCACTCCAGCATAAACATCTCTCCACAACAATCTCTTTAGATCCTAACACAGTAAAAGAGCAAAATACGAAAATATTTAACCTGGAAACAAGGACCTTGACTAAATTTGGAATGTTGTGCCTGAAATTGGCTGCCATAACCTTAAATGTAAATACAAAAATAATCTATTTTACAGACATTTGTGGATTTATTAACTAAGGGGACAAACACTTTTCACACATTTGAAGATCTGAAAATTTTGTGAAAGATCTGCAGTACAGATAAATAGAAGACATCAGGAAGTGGCAAATACTTTTTTAAACAATACTGTATGTATACACACACATACATAGTGCCTTGCAAAACTATTTATAATTTTGATTGTAAACTCAGTCCTATGAGTACATTTTTTAAGCCAAAATTAAAGATATCGGAGTAGATATTTGTAACGACTTTCCAAAAAAGCCAGAGGTGGCTTGGTAATAGGAGTGAACACGTATTAATGTGTGTAAAAAGTGTCCATGTATTCAGTGTTTTTCAGTGTTCCAAGTGAATATTCATACCCCTTATATTAATATTTAGTCAGGCCACCTTTTGCTGTAATAGCAGTTTTAAATATTTTATAAACAGGCTGAGAGTAAGTTTTGTCCATTCCTTGGCATATTTGCTCCAGGTGATTCAGGTTTGTTGGGTGGAGTGACATTTTCAAATAAATTCTCAAAATGATTGAGATTAGGACTTTGGGCCACTGTAGGGTATTCACCTTTTTGTTCTGTAGTAATTCCTATGTTGCTTTTGCTTTGTGCTTGGGAACAGTGTCCTGCTAAAAGGTGAAATTTCTCCCAAGTTTCTGCTTTTTAGCAGAAAATTCAGTATTACCCTGTATTTTGCTCCATCAATGACCCAAGCACAAGGCAAAAGCAACACTTGAATTCTAGTGAGAATCTGTGGCACTATTTGAAAATTGCTGTCGACAAGCATCACCCAGCCAACCTGTACCACTCTACCAAGAAGCTCCCAGCCTGTGTGCAAAGCTGGTGGATACTTGCCACAAAACATTTAAAGCTGTTGGAATTTAAAAAGGATTCATAAAGATAATAGGAGCGGCTTACCTTAAACCATGCTGCGTCATTCTGTTACGAATAGCTCTTTCACATACACCAAACAACTTTGCAATGTTTCCAGCAGTTTGACCCATTGAGAGATACGTTTCAATAGTACATATCAGAAGCAACGAAGATGGACGTCCCACCTTAGCACCCTCTGACTCGCACATATTTTGAATATGCAGGTAAACATTTTGCAACGATTCTAACAATCCTGGATGTGTTTCGACATTCTTTCCAGCATACAGCTCTCTTAATGTATCAATTAGCACCTTTACTCTAAATAAAACATAGTAACTTGATGCGTGGTTATCGACTTCATTCGCTAAGTTGCGCAACTGTCTAGCTATATGTGAAGCGTCAGCCATAGTTTACACGAGATATGGCGATGACCTGACGTCACATCAAAACAAGTCAAGAGTAATCAAGCACACGCTTCAATCTACGATTAACCAATGGTAAGCAGGATCAGCCCACATAATTATCATACAAGAGACAGAAATGTAAGAATAAAAACAAAAATAAAATATAGCTGCGAGCAGCGATGGCGGGCCCAAGCCGGTGGCACCGCCACCCCCGTGCCTTTAGGGTCGCTGTGCACGATGGGCAATAACGTAACCTCGCTTTGACCGTCGAGAAGACGTGTGCTGTAGAGCTCGCATCAGTGTGGGCTCTGCAAAAGTTCGCATGGAGGGCACATATCAACCACAAAGTATGCGTGAGCACCCTTCCGATACCTAAAATGAAAAATGAGACACCCTACGGTCTCATGGAGTTAATGGACACACGAAATAAGTACACAAGACTGAAAATTCATATGAAGTGTGCCATTTGAGACAGGGACAGTGCCTAGGACCGTGAACCACAATAGTCACATCTATGAGGTAATTCAAATGTAGATTAATTTTTGATGTCATAGGTCAATATCTTTTGCAGCACTTAAACGTGTTAATCCAGAAGGCCAGTATTTATCCGGAGGTCTCTGTTCAGGTTTATTAATGTAATTATAATTTACGCACTGCTGAAGTTTCATCGAGATCAGTTAATGTATGCAGAAGTTATAACACACTTCCTTGCTTTTAAGCTGCCTTTATGTGCTTTTTGGAGCTTCAAAGTTCATTTGCAATGTGTTCCACATTCAAACCAAAATATCTGACTTTCTGTTGGTCTGTTTGTTCACTTGAGACATAAGAGGGTGATTTAAAAGCATTTTGAAAGTGACACACTCCCTTCTGCCAGTTGGTGGCGCTATAACTTTGTCTCACAATAGTCACATCCATGTGACACACTGCTGAAGTTTCATCGAGATCAGTTAATGTATGCAGAAGTTATAACACACTTCCTTGCTTTTATGCTGCCTTTATGTGCTTTTTGGAGCTTCAAAGTTCATTTGCAATGTGTTCCACATTCAAACCAAAATATCTGATTTTCTGTTGGTCTGTTTGTTCACTTGAGACATAAGAGGGTGATTTCAAAGCATTTTGAAAGTGACACACTTCCTTCTGCCAGTTGGTGGCGCTATAACTTTGACTCACAGTAGTCACATCCATGCGACCGGCCTCTTCCCGCAAACACACTGCTGAAGTTTCATCGAGATCAGTTAATGTATGCAGAAGTTATAACACACTCCCTTCTTTTATGTTACTTTTGATGTGCTTTTGGAGCTTCAAAGTTAATTTGAAATGTGTTCCACATTCAAACCAAAATATCTGACTTTCTGTTGGTCTGAGCTAATGACTGTAAATTAGAAAGTTGTTCGGCCCGACGAGATCTAGAAGTGTTCCGAGTTTCATATTATTACATGCAAGCATGTTTGATATATGGACAAGTGTTTGAATCCCATTCCAGGTGTCGCTGTCGAGCCCCCTGCCACGCCCGGGTACCAGATTCAGCCCGGCCCTGATGGCCGCGGGTTCTGACCTGTGTGCAAAGTTTCAAGAGTTTTCGAGCATGTTAAGGGCCCCAAAAGTCCCAGAAACCTTGAAAAACAATCAAACAATCAAAAAGCAAATGTAAACCCAACAGAGAACCCCACCCCCCCCCCTCCCCACACACACACACACACACTAAAAAAAATTTGGCAGGCCCATTCTGTCTGTCAGACAGAGAGACACTGAGAGAAAAAACACAGAAAGGGAGGAGGAGGGGTCACTCAGAAAGAGAAAAATTTTAAGAAATCCACATTCAAACCACAATATCTGACTTTCTGTTGGCCGGAGCTAATGACTGTAAATTAGAAAGTTGTTCGGCTCGACGAGAACAATATACACGCCGAGTTTTGTAACTGTAGATAGAACTAACTAAGTTATAACACACTTCATGTGTCCATTTTTAGTCATAAATCAATTTCTCGCCACGGCCAAACCGTTCGAGATATCAAAAATCCGTCCGGAATGTAGCATCCTCAATGTCTTGACTTCATGCCGACCGAGTTTGGTGGCGATTGGATTCATTCTCTAGGAGGAATATATATAATTCCAGAGCACGTGTTTCCAAACAACCCATAATAGCCGACTTCCTGTTGGGCTGGCGTAAAACTTAGAGCACGAAAGTTGTTCGGCCCGACGAGACCTACAAGTGTACCGAGTTTCATATCATTACATGCAAGCATGTTTGATATATGGACAAGTGTTCGAATCCCATTCCAGGGTGCGCTGTCGAGCCCCCTGCCACGCTCGGGTACCATCTTCGGTCCGACCCTGATGGCCGCGGGTTCCGACCCGTGTGCAAAGTTTCAAGAGTTTTCGAGCACGTTAAGGGCCCCAAAACCTTGAAAAACAAAAAATAAAAGCATTTTCACTCCTCAGCAAAATCAGCACCCTCCCCCAGACACAGAGAGACGTAGGGTCAGTGAGAGAGGGAGAGAAAATTCTCCAAAACATCCACATTCAAACCACGATATCTGACTTTCTGTTGGTCTGAGCTAATGACTGTAAATTAGAAAGTTGTCCGGCTCGATGAGAACAATATAATTCCTGAGTTTTGTGACTGTGGGTCAAAGTGTAAAGCAACCCCCCCACTTTTGTCAAAAGGTGGCGCTACTGAGCCCCTGCACCACGCCCGTTTCTGAAACTTTGCACATGTGTACTGGCTAATAAATGTGATGAGTCTGTCGAGTTTCATGCAATTTCAAGTATGCTAAGAGTCTCAAAAGCATCAAAAAAGAATATTCGAGTTTGAAGCGTTGCCGCGGCGACAGTATCGAAGATATCAATAATCTTTTCACATGTCTACATCTGCCGTGTGTTTACATTATACACCTAAAGTTTTAAGTAAATCGGGTAAAAATAAGTGGGTGATTTCAAAGCATTTTAAAAGTGACACACTTCCTTCTGCCAGTTGGTGGCGCTATAACTTTGACTGACAATAGTCACATCCATGCGATCGGCTTCTTCCAGCGATCACGCTGCTGCGGTTTCATGGAGATCAATTAATGTATGCAGAAGTTATAACACACTTCCTGTTTCTCTTTTCGCGCCATCATTTCGTTTCTCGCCACGGCCAAACCGTTAGAGATATCAAAAATCTGCCGGCAATTTTTCATGCTCAATGTCTTGACATCATGCTGACCGAGTTTGGTGGCGATTGGTGGAATTCTCTGGGAGGAGTATTCCAAATTCCATTGCGTGCGTTTTTCAAACAACCCTAAATAGACGGTTTCCTGTTGGTCTGGGGTAAAAAGTAAAAGTATGAAGGATATATGAAACGATGAGATCTATACGTGCATCGAGTTTCATATTATTACATGCAAGCGTGTTTGAGTTATAGACCAAGTTTTCGGACCCTGTTCCAGGGGCGCTGTCGAGCCCCCTGCCACGCCCGGGTACCAGCTTCAGCCCGGCCCTGACAGCCGTGGGTTCTGACCCGTGTGCAAAGTTTCAAGAGTTTTTGAGCACGTTAAGAGCCCCAAAAGTGCCCCAATAGTCGTAAAAAAAATAACAATAATAATAATAATAATCCTAACGAAAACAATAGGGTCCTACGCACTTTGTGCTTGGGCCCTAATAAATGTGGGAATATTTAAATATGGAAATAAATACATGTGGGAATAAATAAATATAAAAATAAATGAACGCATAAATAAAATAATTAAAAAAAAGTTTAAAAGAATAAAAATAAAACAGAAAATAATAAATAAAGGAAAAAAGTAATACAAAAATAAATTCAGGAATAATTTTAATATTATTATATTTGTTTTATCAAGACATTTATTTTTGTATTTATTTTGTTATTATTACATTTATTTATTTATTATTTTTGCAGGTTTGGGCCTCCATACTCTTGGAGCTTGGCTGTCCTCTGAAAAGTTTGGCTTTCCTGTATTGGACATTTCTGGTACTGCGTCTGAGCATTTTGCCACTAAGAATTGAATTAGACAAAGACATGGCTTTGATTTTCTGATATTTTTATATTTCAGTTGATAGTTTAACTATATTTCATTTATATAAAAAAGAAAAAGTTTGCAGTACATTTTCATTACAATAAACTTAGACTTCTATAGCTTTTTTATTTAACTTAAAAAGGCTTTCACTTGCACAATAAACTGCCAAGTGTCTTCTTTAAAAAGAGACCAGGCTTAAGTCTGTACTCCCTAGCATTCATGAATTACAACCGTTTAAATTTACTCCCAAATATAGGAAGACAGGAATAATAACAATTAATGTGTTGCCATGGCACATGGATTATTTCAAAGTCTGTTAAATTGCCTTGACCGTGACCCATAATAGCTGAATAATTTTGATCAACCCCCATTACAAAACATACAGCTGAATTTTCATCAAAATCATACAATGCACACAGATAAAAGGAACTTCTTGTTTCACATTTTTGCCCTTAATTTATTGCTTCGCCATGGCAACACCTTTCAATATATCAATTATCCATTCGCAATTTAGCATTTTCAATGTATTGGCATAATGACAATCACATGAATCCCCCAGGAGGAGTATTCAAAAGTTCAGGGCCTGCAATTAAATAAAAAAGCACTCAATCCAAAATGGCTGACTTCCTGTTGGGCGGAGCTAATGACTGTTTTGAAAGTTTTCCGGCTTGATGAGAACAATATATGCAGGAAGTTTGGTGACAGAGCTCCAAGACCACACCCATGTGTTTAATTTAGGCCTAATGGCTGACAACTCTGACATGTGTGAAAATATCATGAAAATTCAAGCATGCCAAGTACCTCAAAAACATGTGAATATACTTAAAAAGTAATCATGACATTAATGCATTGCCATGGCAACAATATTTAAGATATCAATAATCTTTTCATAATTTTAAATCTGCACTATCTTGACATTATTCTAAGAACATTTGAAGCAATTCAAGTAAACATAAGAGGGATATTTCAAAGTCTGTTAAAAGTTCCATACTTCCTTCTGCCTGTTGGTGGCGCTATGACTGTGACCCACAATAGCCACATCAATGTGATCAGCTCGCAAAGCCAAACATATTGCAACATTTTGATGTAAAACACACTATGCACGCAGAAGATATGAGACACTTCCTGTTTACCATTTTTTGACATAACTTTATTGTTATGTTTTTGGCAACACCGTTTGATATATCAAAAATCCGTTTGCAATTTTATTGGCATGATGCTGCCCACATTTGGTAACTATAACATGAATCCCCAAGGAGGAGTATTTCAAATTCCAGAGCATACATTTTTCAAACAATCCAAAATGGCTGACTTCCTGTTAGGCAGAACTGTTTACTGTAAGTGCGAAAGTTGTCCGGCTTGATGAGATCTATATATGTACAACGTTTGGTGGTGGTAGCTTTAAAGGGATGTGCTAAAAAGCCACCTGAACATGTCCATCTTCTAGGTGGCGCTAAAGAGCCCCCTCTACATGCCCATGTATGAACTATTGCCAAGCCCTTATGGCTGACGAATCTGACACATGTGCAGATTCTCGTTTTTGAGCAAGTGCCCCAAAAACCCCCGAAACCATGAAAAAAAAAAGAATCCTTAGAAGAACAAGAGGGTCGCTGCACTTTCAGTGCTTGGGCCCTAATAATAATCCTTAGAAGAACAATAGGGTCTCCGCAAGTTCAGTGAATGGGCCCTAAATAGAGCACAGGACACAAGATTACATCCTGTGTGAAGGTACGAACCAGTGTTGCCAGATCAGAGAAGTGAAACAACCAACCTAGTCTTACAAAACAAAGACAAAAGACTCTTATAATAATCAGTCATGGTAACACTGTTATAAATACTGCACTTTCCTTATCACTTAACCTGCTAGGACCAAGTGGACAGGGCATGAATGCGAAAATGCAGAAGTAAGTATTGATATGTTCCTGTGTAGCATGAAGTGCCGCATATGGTGTAAATCAAACTTCTCTTACACATACATACTGTATATGAAACACTTGCATACGCATATGTAAATTACACACACCTACATGTAAACTATGGAATGCTCAAACATATAAATATGAAATGCTTGTACTCACCAATGTGAAACACAGACTAATACACCTAAATTACACTTACATATCTGTACATACAAACTAAATGCATGTACATTCACTTAAGAAGCACTCACACATACACACAAACTAAACACAAGTATATACAGCAGTACACCTTTAAAACGCTCACACTTGCATACTAACTCTATAAATGCATACACACTTATTAAATATTCACACATACATAAACTCAGAACTACATATTTTGCTGTTTCGGAAGGTAATGGGTACTTTAATTCACTAAAGTGGCAGGCCTGATGTAAAACTAAACAAGAGGATAAGTACATCAGAGTCTCTAGTTCGAGAAATAGATGCCTCACATATCCTCAGCTGACATCTTCATTGAATTCTGCCCGCTCAACACGTTTCATGTACAACAGTAAAGAAAAGACTCAGGGGTGTAGGCCTTATGGGAACAATTGCAAAGAAAAAGCCCATTTTGAAACAGAAAAACAAAAAAATAAGGTTCGAGTGGGCAAAGAAACAGACATTGGACAACAGATAATTGGAAAAGAGTGTTATGGATCTTAACCCCATTGAGATTTTGTGGGATCAGTTACAGTAAGTTGCGTGAGAAGTTCCCGACAAGACAGCCACATCTATGGCAAGTGCTACAGGAAGTGTGAGGTGAAATGTCGTATCTGTCAAATCTGAGTATCTGGACAAACTGACAGCTAGAATGCCAAAGATCTGCAAAGCTGTCATTACTGCATATGGAGGATTTTTTGATGAGAACTCTTTGAAGTAGTTTAAGTTCAGAATTTAAAAAAAAATAGTATTTTTTTATGTTATTAATGTCCTTACTATACATTGTAATCAGTTGAATGCCACTTTGGTGAATAAAAGTACCAATTTCTTCCATAAGAGCAAAATCTGTATGTTATTCCAAACTTTTGGCTACCAGTGTATATATGTTTAAAACTTATATATGCTTTCATAGAGTTTGTATGTAAGCGTGAGTGTTTTATAGGTGTAAATGCTTGTATTGAGTTTGTGTGTATGTGTGAGCAAGTGCGTCTTGTTTGTGTACATGTCAGTGTAATGCGTATCTGTCTGCGTTTTACATTAGTGAATGCAAGCATTTCATATTTATTTGTTTGAACATTCCATAGTATGCATGTATGTGTGAGTAATTTACATATGCATATGCAAGTGTTTTATATACACCGATCAGCCACAACATTAAAACAACATGCCTAATATTGTGTAGGTCCCCTTCGTGCTGCCAAAACAGTGCCAACCAGCATCTCAGAATAGCATACATATATATTAGATATTTTTCAAACCAATAACCGCACCAAACCCACTGCTATTTATTCTGTTGAGGTCATGTTTAAAAAGCTGCCATTTTGAAATTTTCACTGTACATTCCATAAAAAAAGCAATTTTGCATACTATACTGTACGTTCCATTTAAAAACACTGGTCCAAATAAATTATTTTCTTAATTGATTACATCTCCATACAATGCCTATTGATAATTACTGAAGTGAATCAAGCAAGAATATATGTGTAATTTGATTTTCCATCGGAATGGAAGCCATCCAGAGTCAGCTTCTCCTGTCCCATTAACAGTTAGAGTTTGGATTTGGGTAGGAGAAACTAACCAGCAGTTATAGAAAAACTTCAAATTTATCACGGAGCAGCAATCGTACGAAGTAAACAGTGGACTATATACGAGTGAAAATGAATAATGATATTTTTCTATTCCATTGATTTTCTGCTCCTGTCTAACAAGCAGACCGAATGTTGGTATGGGCTGGAGTGGACTGAGCCCACCCAAACGTGAGTCTTGCCCACCCAATCAAACATTTGGCAAACGGGGGCCTGGGTAGTTCAGCGAGTATTGATGCTGACAACCACTCCTGGAGTCGTGAGTTCGAATTCAGGGTGTGCTGATTGTCTCCAGCCAGGTTTCCTAACCTACCAAATTGTCCCGGTTGCTAAAGAGGGTAGAGTCACATGGGGTAACCTCCTCGTGGTCGCGATTAGTGGTTCTTGCTCTCAGTGGAGTGCGTGGTAAGCTGTGCATGGATCACGGAGAGTAGCATGAGCCTCCACATGCTGGGAGTCTCCAAGGTGTCATGCACAATGAGCCAAGTGATAAGATACACGGATTGATTGTCTCGGAAGCAGAGGCAACTGTGACTTGTCCTCCGCCACCCGGATTGAGGTGAGTAACCGTGCCACCACGAGAACAAACTAAGTAGTGGGAATTGGGCATTATATTTTGGGGAGAAAAGGGGATAAAAAAATAAATAATAAAAGGCAAAACCAGTATTAAATAATAATAATAATAATAATAATAATAATAATAATAATAAAATATATATATATATATATATATATATATATATATATATATATATATATATATATATATATATACATAGAGACTGTGTCTGTTCCCCGAACTACCAAACACAATACCCTCACTAAATAATTTAGAAAAAATTTGATTAAGGTCAAACTTGAACAAAACAAACAAATTAAAAATACACATCATATAAAAACAGGGCTACTAAACATTAGAACTCTTTCTACCAAAGCACTAATTGTCAATTAAATTATTACAAATCATAGATTGGATGCACTCTGTTTGACTGAAACCTGGCTTAAACCGGATGAATATATTAGTTTAAATGAATCTACTCCCCCAGGTTATTGTTATAAACATGAGCCTCGTCTGAAGGGTCGAGGAGGAGGTGTTGCTACAATTTACAGTGAAGTTTTTGGTGTTACTCAGAGGACAGGATATAAATGTAAGTCTTTTGAACTAATAATGCTTAATGTGACACCGTCAAATATAAATAAAAAATCTCTGTCGTCTTTTACCCTTGCTATAGTGTATAGATCACCTGGGCCTTATTCTGATTTCCTTGGTGAATTTGCAAATTTTTTATCAGATCTTGTAGTTACTGTAGATAGAGCCTTAAATGTTGGTGACTTCAGCATTCACATAGATAATGAAAATGATACATTGGGATTAGCATTTATCGATATTCTCAACTCTCTTGGAGTCAGACAAAATGTAACAGGACCAACTCATCGCCATAATCATACACTAGATTTAATTCTTTCATATGGAGTTGATGTTGATAATGTAGAAATTCTGCAGCAGAGCGATGACATCTTGGATCATTACCTCGTCTCTTGTATGCTGCAATCAACTAATGTTACTCAATTTACACCACGCTATCGTTCAGGTAGAACTATTCTTTCGACCACTAAAGATAGCTTCACTAATACTCTTCCAGATCTATCTCATACAATCAATAAACCCCAAAGCCCAGAAGAACTTGATGAAATAACAAACAATTTAAATGCAGTCTTCTCTAGCACCCTTGATATTGTCGCCCCACTTCGATTAAAGAAAATTAAAGAAATAAGCCCTGCACCATGGTACAATTATCACACTCATGCTCTCAAGGAAAAATGTGGAAAAATACAAAATTAGAAGTATTTCATGGTGCATGGAAGGATAGTGTCTGTAGCTACAAACACGCACTCAAAGCTGCCAGGTCAGCATATTTTAGTAAACTCATAGAAAATAACCACAACAATCCTAGATGTTTATTCAGTATTGTGGCTAAATTGGTTAGGAATAAAGCCTCAACAGAACCGGATATTACATCGCAGCACAAGTGTAATGACTTCATGAATTTCTTTACAGATAAAATTAAAATAATCAGAAATAAAATTGGAATTATGCAATCATCTGTCATAGCACCTCAGAAAACAGTGTCTAATAATTTTCCTCATGTGCAACTCCAATCCTTTGCTATCATAGGTCATGAAGAGCCAACAGAACTTATCGAAACATCAAAAGCCACAACTTGTTTGTTAGATCCTATACCAACTAAGCTCTTAAAAGAGGTATCTCCTGTAATCTCAGAACCTCTTCTTAATATCATTAACTCCTCGCTATGCTTAGGACATGTCCCAAGAAACTTTAAAATGACAGTTATCAAACCACTTATTAAGAAGCCACAACTTGATCCTGGAGAACTTGCTAATTATAGACCGATTTCAAATCTCCCGTTTATGTCAAAAATACTAGAAAAGGTAGTATCCTCCCAAATATGTTCATTTCTACAGAGAAATAGTATATATGAAGAATTTCAATCAGGATTTAGGCCATTCTCATTCTCAGACATTCTCTTGAATAGGCTGGAGAATTATGTTGGAATTTGTAGAGTTGCATTAGCATGGTTTAGGTCATATTTAGCAGACCGCTACCACTTTGTCTATGTAAATGAGGAATTGTCAAACCAAACAAAAGTAAAATATGGAGTGCCACAGGGATCAGTTTTAGGGCCTCTGCTTTTCCATGTATATGCTTCCCCTGGGAGATATTATCAGGAATCGTGGAATAAGTTTCCACTGATATGCTGACAATACACAACTTTATATTTCTTCAAAACCTGATGAGATTTCACAATTCTCAAAATTAACAGAGTGTATCAATGAAATAAAAGATTGGATGGCCAGAAATTTCCTTCTACTCAATTCTGACAAAACAGAGGTTCTAATTATTGGACCAAAAAACTCTAAAAAATAAGCAGCTAAAATATAATTTGACTCTAGATGGATGTACTGTTACATCATCTTCAACAGCGAAGAACTTAGGTGTTATATTTGATACCAATCTGTCCTTTGAAAATCAAATTACAAATGTTTGTAGAACAGCATTCTTCCACCTAAGAAATATTGCTAAATTAAGGCATATGCTCTCTGTTGCTGATGCCGAAAAACTAATTAATGACCTCAAGACTAGATTATTGTAATGCATTATTGGGAGGATGTCCAGCAAGATCAATAAATAAAATTCAATTTGTTCAAAATGCATCAGCCAGAGTGCTAACAAGAACCAAGGAATATGATCATATTAGCCCCATTTTATCATCATTACATTGACTACCTGTTAAATTTGGTATTAATTTTAAAATTCTGTTAACTACGTACAAAGCTTTGAATGGTCTAGCTCTGCAGTACTTAAGTGATCTTCTACCATGCTATATTCCATCATGTTCATTAAGATCGCAAAATTCTGGCCTATTAATAGTTCCTAGAATATCAAAATCCACAAAAGGAGGTAGATCCTTTTCATATTTTGCTCCTAAACTATGGAATAGTCTCCCAAACACTGTTCGAGATGCAGACACACTTTCTCAGTTTAATTCTAGACTAAAGACTCATCTATTTAGCCAGTCATACACCTAATTTATCCTCCAACCCACAATTAGGCTGCTTTAGTTGGGTCTGCCGGAACCAGAAAGCAGAAACAGTGATCATGATCTCTAACTCTGCAATAAATGTAATGGCATCTATGCTTAAATCTTTTTATTTGTTTTCCTGTCTCAACTTTGGGACTCCTATCCTGAGGTCACCAGAACCGGCTGGATCCAGCTCCATTCCTGCTTCGTGTTGGACTCCACTGCTACATGTCGCTGAATGATGATGACTAAATGCAGCCGGTGCCAGCCATATATCACTTCAGTCTATTATGATGGGCTTCAGAGGATGAACTGATGCCAACTACAACCTGCATCACCTCGGTCTATTGATGGAATACGATCTTGAAATGGAATGCATAGACTAACTATTGCCAACAAAAGCCTTCATCAGCCAATTAACAAGGACAATTGCATCTATGTGAACTTCTGCAATTAATCAAGATGGACTCCAAAGACTGTGGTCATTAATCTTACAGTTCAAACACAATCGATGTTTAAACACTGACCCTTAACCCTTGCTAAGTTTAATCATTTTAAACCATGATTTTAACTACACATAAGTAATATTTACATTATATTCATAATGTTAGCCAGAGGGGAACTGGCCCCCACAGTGAGTCTGGTTTCTCCCAAGGTTATTTTTCTCCATTAATCTACATCTTATGGAGTTTTGTGTTCCTTGCCACAGTCGCCTACAGCTTGCTCATTGGGGTTATTAATACAATTATTATTTAATAATTTTTAAACATGATTAAGAATTGTATTTTATCTAAATTGCACAATGATGATTCATCAACTTTATAGACATTACAGTTTTATCGTCTGTTAATGCTGATCTTCTGTAAAGATGCTTTGAAACGATGTGTGTTGTGAAAGGCGCTATACAAATAAAATTGACTTGACATATATATTTTATTTTATTTTATTTTATTAATTTATTTTTCTGCTTTGCTTAAAAGCAATTTGGGGGCAGGCTGTGTGTTTTCTTTTTATTTGCAATTTTTTTATACTTAGCTTTGGCTTACTTTTGTTCTATTGTAATGACTTGCAGTGGGACAGAAGCTCTCTGCATCTTCTGAGCAGCCTCATAATCTCTCATGCCTGCCACAAGACTTAAAATACAGTCCTTAAAAACATTTTCTTATCTGTTAATTTTGTGCTGTGCTTTCACTTAAGTTTGTTGTGTTGTGGCTTTATTTCATTGTGTTGCAGCTTATTTCCGTTGTCTTTTCAGATTTTATTTGCTTTGCTAATTTGGTTATGTTGTGCACTTCTAGGCAACTGAGTTAAATGCTTTTGGAGACATAGTTCTGGATAGCACATAGTCTCCTGCTTGTCTGAGAAAGCAGTTGATGTTCTGATCCAGTTTCACACCACAACCCAGTATTTAAAACCACCTGCAAGCACTGTGCAAATTCAGCACCGATTTTAGGGGCGTTTTGAGTTTTTTAGTAAATATTATTTTCTTAAAATTCAGGCATTCCTGAATCATGTTTTGTATTGTATATTTATAAATGAAATTCAGAGCCCATACTTTCTTTCTATTCTGAAGCCGGAAAGTACAGTGCCCCCTCACTCCCTCCCAACTAAAAAATCTTTATGAGTTCAACTATGTGTCTCGTGAGTAAACAACAGTGGTTGGCTGACCGCAGAGAGGATTAAAAGGCTTGATTAAGATTTGATGGCACCCTAGTGTGTGGTGTCTCTGTCCAAGACAAGGAGATGCCTCGATGGTTTACAGACAGTGATACGTAGGATGAGACAAAATAAGCAGAACTATTCAGCTGTCTGTCAGCGGTTGAGGCCCCAAAGACTAGATTCTTTGTGCTTCTATAAAGTTCAGAGACAATGGATATTTAGGTTTAGATGTTATATTGATCTGTGGATAATTGCTTGTGTGTGGTGCAGGGGTCATCACTGTATATGTCAGCATGACAGATGTTTTGTTAAAATGCTTTTCAATCACAGTATAATTTCAACAATATTACCAGAACAGAAGTGTGAGCTATAAATGTGCCATTTAACCCTTAAATGCATACTTTTGGTCTTTAGTGACCTGGGACCTCATACCACCTTCTGTACCTCATCTATTTTTTGGAGTTGTGCCCACACCTTTTTAGTATTCATCAATCTATCTCTTATAAATAGTACATAAATATATATATATATATTTTTAATTATAATGGTTTAAGTACCTAAAGTGTATTGACATTACACACCAGAGAAACAAGTGGACATGGACAGCCATCTTGAAAATGTTGTCTTTGAACTTCTGGGATAGTGTTTACTATACAGATATTATTAGATATATTAGATGTCAAAGTGGATTTACAGGTTATAGAGTTGCCAAAAGTTGTCATGAGTATTTTAAACTGTTCAGGGGATGTCATAACAACTGGAAGCAGAGAGGGAAGGTTTTAATACAAGAGTACTTCATTTATAAATCCACATCCAAACTTCACGCTGTGGACATACTGATATGACTCTGTAACATCATCAGACGTCAATAAAATATAAAGTCAAAAGTCATTAAAAATATCTCTGTATGATCATGGATCGTGGTATCAAAACATAAAAAAGAGGATAATTTAAACCCACCAGACCCGATGTGCTGCGTTTAACTGTGAAACAACATTCACTAAAGGATGTTGCAAAGTTGCCCACAGGTTGTAATTTATACAGACTATGTACCTATTAAGAAATGAGTTGTTATCCCCATGTAGAGTGGGGATAACGATCATAATCTTTAATAATCAACAGCAAAAATACAACACCAAAGTGTATAATTTACCCCCTTTTTAAAGCAAATGTATCCAATAGCGACATCTGCAGATTGTTGCAGGATGCAACGATTCTCTACCTTCATAGAGTTTAAAAAAAGTTATAATCACTGAGATCAATGATTGTTAATACAATCAACTAGCATTGTGTTGATATTGTAACTAGACAGTACCTCTTCAGATTAAGTCCAGAAGAGCTAAATATAAAATTGTTGTATAGTATATACACACAAGTTAATATGCAGTATATACATGAATTTAACTTTACTTAATGGAATTATCCCATGCATTTGCATTCATTTATATATTTCTAGAATATGTACATACTAGCTAGTGAGCATTTAATCATTGACCAATAAATAAATCAATATTTCCACAATCCCCCCGATCTATTAAGTCATAATCAGAAAGAGGTTTATTGACATTTATGTGCATAAATCATACACAATGATTTATATTAAACATTATAATGAATATAATATAATATTATGAATCATACTCAAGGAAATCATACATATATATTTGTTGAATAACAGAAGCGTCCAAGTACACACAAAAACTGACTATTAAACTGATTAATACGATACAAATTAAAAGCTTTCAAAAGAATGGTAGCAAGACATGCCATCAGAGCTAGTGGCAACTGTTCTCCACTGGATAGCACAGTGGTACTGGAAGCAACACCTTCTGATATGCTGGCATTTTGGCAAAGCGAGGCTCAGCCTGAAACAGAAGACACAAGGAAAAACATCACTGCAAGTCTTCCCAGCTTGTCCATGTTCAAAGAGGCTGTGGTGGGGTACAGGATTTGTAGATAAACAACTATGAAGAAGATTCAACGAACTACCTGTTTATCAGCACTGTGTCTAGAGCTCTTCCCAAGATGAACTTGGACACACACTGATTGACATGAAGTCCCGAGGTGGACTTATTAGACCATCAGACAGCGTCCTGAAAGTCTGCAAGACAGCTGAGAGATTTATTCAACAGCACACACTCTCTGAATTTGACACCAAATTTAAATCCAGGGTCTCCACAAAGGTTCTGGATCTCCATGATAGGTCTGCATTCAAAAAATGTAGGCACATATGTTCAACCAAGAACCATACAACAATCACATCTTCATACTCATAAAGTGCATTGCAGGAAGCTACACTAACATCAGGCTCCACTTCATTGCCAAGGAAACATATGCTGCACCACACTCCAAACGGCTTATTAAAATGCTAAGTAAGCTTGTACTGCAAAAAAATCAGTAAGAAATAAAAATCAGTTCCTACTGCCAGCAACCCTCTCTGCAAGATCCAAGCCCATCCCTAGAAATGAAATCTTATATATATATATATATATATATATATAACAATATGTAACAAAGATTAAAAAAAGAGATTAGAAGTGTATTATACATGCATTAAAAGGAATAGTTCACCCAAAATGTAAATTCTGTCATCATATCCTTCCTAAGGATACTTTCTTTGGGTTCTGCAAAAGAAAGTCACATGGATTTGGAAGGACATGAGGTTAAGTAAATGGGTCAACTTTTCTATTAACATTAAAAGTTATTGTGACGAGGCAGGCGAGGAATGAGGCTCTAAACGCAGCTTTTATTAACAAAGAATAAACAAACTAACTCAGAATATACTGAAGACAAAAACACAGGGAACCAGGCACAGAGCATCCAACAATACATGCAAAGACTGACCAACTAACCAAGGGAAACAAGGGCTAAATACACAAAGGAAAACATGGAACACCTGGGGAAACAATCATGAATTAAAACTACAAAGGACTACAAACCTAACACAGGAAACAGGAACAGGGAATTAAACAACAATTTCAACATAATATTCTAGACTAAGACAGAGAATATATGACAAATCCACCTGTCATTTTTAGGGGAAAACAGGTGGTTCAGAGGGGCACAAGGGGCAAACAGGTAGTTCAAGGTGGCACAAGGGGCAAGGAGAGCAGAGGAACATAGCAAAACAGTGAGGTTTGAGACTGAGGTGAAGGCAGAGGGAGTGAGGACCAAGGAGACCAGAGCAGATCTGGCAGATGGCCAGGAGACCAAGAGGACCATAGCAGACCAGGCGGACGGGCAGGAGACCAAGGGGACCAGAGTAGCCGAGACAGGGCAGTAGACCTTGTAGGCGGCCGTAAGGCTGAGACATAGGCAGAAGGCACTGGTAAGGTGGACGGAACCGCAGAAGGAATAGTTTTTGGGGGAGCAGGCAGAGCAGCAGGGGAAATAGTCTCTGGGGGAGCGGGCGGAGCAGCTTGAGGAATAGTCTCTGGGGGAGCGGGTGGAGCTGCTGGCAGAGTAGTTTCTGGGGGAGCGGGCGGAGCCCCAGGTGGAATAGTCTCTGGGGGAGTGGGAGGAGCAGCGGGAAGAATAGTCTCTGGGGAAGCGGCAGAGCCGCGGGAGGAATAGCCTCTGGGGGAGCAGACGGAGCCGCGGGAGGAATAGTTTCTGGGGGAGCGGGCAGAGCAGCAGGGGAAATAGTCTCTGGGGGAGCGGGCGGAGCAGCGTGAGGAATAGTCTCTGGGGGAGCGGGTGGCGCTGCTGGCAGAGTACTTTCTGGGGGAGCGGGCGGAGCCGCAGGAGGAATAGTCTCTGGGGGAGTGGGTGGAGCCACGGGAGGAATAGTCTCTGGGGGAGCGGGAGGAGCAGCGGGAAGAATAGTCTCTGGGGGAGCGGGAGGAGCAGCGGGAAGAATAGTCTCTGGGGGAGCAGGCAGAGCAGCAGACTCTGGGGGCGGAGCCGTGGAGTGGTGGTTGTGTAGTGGTCTAAGCACATAATTGGTAATCTGGTAATCAGAAGGACACTGGTTCGAACCCCACAGCCACCACCATTGTGTCCTTGAGCAAGGCACTTAACTCCAGGTTGCTCCAGGGGTATTGTCCCTGTAATAAGGGCTCTGTAAGTTGCTTTGGATAAAAGCATCTGCCAAATGCATACATTTTAATGTAAATATAAATGTGGAAGGCAGAGCCGCGGAAGACTCTTGGGCTGGAGCCGCGGAAGGCAGAGCCCTGGAAGACTCTTGGGCCAGAGCCGTGGAAGGCGGAGCCCTGGAAGACTCTGGGGGTGGAACCGTGGAAATCAGAGCCGTGGAAGGGAATACAGGCAGAAACTGGGGAACAGAAGCCTTTTTTCTTTTCCTCCTCCTCTGGATGGCCGAAGTTGGCAACACTGGCTCTGGGACGGATGCGGCTGGCAACGCTGGCTCTGGGACGGATGAGACTTCCAGCTCGTTGGCCGTGGCAGGCGTGGGCGTTGGCCGTGGCAGGCGTGGAGGGACGAGTTGTGGAAGGCTGGGGGGCAACCACTGTGGCAGGAGATTTAAGGCTCTCTTCCTCCACACCCACAGTGAAAGCTCGCCGCTAACTCGCAGAGCCTCTTCCACAAACTCTAGGAGCGTCCAGTGAGGATCCGCTGGAGGCAATAGCTCCTTTAGTGGACCACTGAGACCCGCCCTGAAGAAAACCACCAAAAAGTAGTCTGGGTAGTGCATTAAATTCGCCAGCTCTAAAAACTCACGGACGTGATCCTCAACTGGACGGTCCCCTTGCTTAAGGAGGAGAATTCTGACAGCTGCTAGATCCATTTTAGGACATGGCACTGGTCAAAACATGCATGTTGCAAAAGTATCTAGATTACAAATAAAAACAGATAGTATAATCTTTTTTACTTAGTTATTGTTGTCTATTCTCTTACCTGTTAAAACAGCTCTTCAGTGAAGCCAGGCTGACAGTTGTCTCCTCGTACAGCTCTTTCCTCATGTTGCAAACCAATTCTGGTTTTATCTAGCATTTAATGCGATGAAATTGAATCCAAACGGCAAACTAACTTCTACAACATCCATGTGCTCCTCATGAATTCCAATTGACCACACATTATGCCCACGAGTTGGGCTGAGTTTAGGACTCATTCTCGCTCTCTAAACCAGTGTTTCCCCAAATTTTTTCTGCCATGGCACACTTTTTATGACAAAAAAACTATACGGCACACCACTATCCCACATAGGGTAACCATCATCAATATTTGTCCTTTTCAAGAAGTTGTCCATGTTTTCTTTCCGTTTTAGTAGCGTGTTTACTTGCCTCTGTTTAGAGGTGGCATTCCATTTCTGCTGTCCACCAAAGCAGACAAAGACCTGCTTAGAGCATCTAAAGCTCTGTGTGCGATACAAGTAGATGCGCAAAGCACGCACCGGACACAGCAATGACAGGGTGCCATGCCGATCTAGGGACTCGAGTCTGAAGCTAGTGCTGAAGCGGTCTCATATTCATGCAACCCGCAAGTTGACAGCGACAGGCCGAAGGGGAGGATCTTGTACTGATACGCCTGGCCATCGAAAGAAAACGTAGGAAGGGTCTGTATCGAAGTAGAACCGAGACGTGAAATTACTCGTCCTTCAGGTCTACCGCTGCAAACAAATCTTCATGCCAGACGCACGTCAAAATGTGTTTCTGTGTCAGCATCTTGAATGGGAGTCTGTGTAAGGCCTGGTTCAGAACTCGCAGTTCCAAGATTGGTCCATATCGCCACCTACTGGGCAGAGAGAAGAAATTCTAGCAAAAATTTACGTAAATATTGATCTATTTCTCACCCACCCCTGTCATATCAATTCCGAAGTCATGGATTAAACCACTGGAGTTGTATGTATTACTTTTATTCTGCATTTATGTGCATTTTGGAGCATCAACATTTTGGCACCCCTTCACATTGAATGGACCTACAGAACTGAAATATTCTTCTAAAAATCTTAATTTGTGTTCTGAAGAAAGAACGTCATAGACAGATGGAATGAGGGTGATTAAATGATAAGAGAATTTTCATTTTTGTGTGAATTATTTGTTTAAGTAGCACATGGAGGGCCACGTTGTACTCCTTTTAAGATACAATGTTCAACATTGATTTAGTTCTTGTATCTTTTAAGCCAAGAAATAGTTGTGTTCTCATTCTAATGCATGATGCACAATTCTCTGAAATTTGTGACTAGTGGAAAATTCTGCTGAAGTATTGCTCGGCAAATGTTGATACTTTTCAATCTTTATAAAGGCTAAGCATATCCATCCATCCATCCCATCCATCTTCAACCGCTTATCCGAAGTCGGGTCGCGGGGGCAGCTGCTCCAGCAGGGGGCCCCAAACTTCCCTATCCCGAGCCACATTAACCAACTCTGACTGGGGGACCCCGAGGCGTTCCCAGGCCAGTGTGGAGATGTAATCTCTCCACCTAGTCCTGGGTCTTCCCCGAGGCCTCCTCCCAGCTGGACGTGCCTGAAACACCTCCCTAGGGAGGCGGCCAGGGGGCATCCTTACCAGATGCCCAAACCACCTCAACTGACCTTCATGACCATAGGTGAGGGTAGGAACAAAAATTGACCGGTAGATCGAGAGCTTTGCCTTTCGGCTCAGCTCTCTTTTCGTGACAACGGTGCGATAGAGCGAGTGCAATACCGCCCCCGCTGCCCCGATTCTCCAGCCAACCTCCCGCTCCATTGTCCCCTCACTCGTGAACAAGACCCCGAGGTACTTGAACTCCTTCACTTGGGGCAAAACCTCATTCCCTACCTGGAGTACGCACTCCATCGGTTTCCTGCTGAGAACCATGGCCTCAGATTTAGAGGTGCTAATCCTCATCCCAGCTGCTTCACACTCGACTGCCAAGCTGATCCAGTGAGAGCTGAAGGTCACGGACCGATGATGACATGAAGACAACATCATCTGCAAAAGCAGCGATGAGATCCCCAGCCCACCGAACCGCACACCTTCCCCACCCCGACTACGCCTCGATATCCTGTCCATGAATATCACAAACAGGATTGGTGACAAAGCGCAGCCTTGGCGGAGACCAACCCCCACATGGAATGAACTCGACTTCGTGCCGAGGACCCGGACACAGCTCTCGCTTTGGACGTACTGGGATTGGATCGCCCTAAGAAGGGATCCCCGTACTCCCCACCCCGTACTCCCGCAGCACCTCCCACAGTATCTCCTGGGGGACCCGGTCATACGCCTTCTCCAGATCCACAAAACACATGTAGACCGGATGGGCATACTCCCAGGCCCCCTCCAGGATCCTTGCGAGAGTAAAGATCTGGTCCGTCGTTCCACGGCCAGGACGAAAACCGCATTGTTCCTCTTCAATCCGAGGTTCGACAATCGGCCGAACCCTCCTCTCCAGCACCTTGGAGTAAACTTTACCAGGGAGGCTGAGAAGTGTGATACCCCTGTAGTTGGCACACACTCTCTGATCCCCTTTTTGAAGAGGGAACCACCACCCCGTTCTGCCACTCCTTAGGCACTGTCCCAGATTTCCAGGCAATGTTGAAGAAGCGTGTCATCCATGACACCCCTCCACATCCAAAGCTTTCAGCATTTCTGGTCGGATCTCATCAATCCCGGGGCTTTGCCACTGCGGAGTTGTTTGACTACCTCAGTGACCTCCCCCAGGGAAATAGAATCTGATCCCCCATCATCCTCCGGCTCTGCCTCTACCATAGAGGGCATGTTGGGATTTAGGAGTTCTTCAAAGTGTTCCTTCCACCGCCCAATAACCTCCTCAGTTGAGGTCAACAGCGTCCCATCTTTGCTGTATACAGCTTGAATGGTTCCCCGTTTCCCCCTCCTAAGGTGGCGGACGGTTTCCAGAAGCACTTTGGTGCGGACCGAAAGTCCTTCTCCATGGCTTCTCCGAACTTTTCCCACACCCACTGCTTTGCCTCCCTCACGGCCGAGGCCGCAGCCCTTCGGGCCTGTCGGTACTTTGCAACTGCCTCCGGAGACCTCCGGGACAAAAAATCCCGGAAGGCCTCTTTCTTCAGTCGGACGGCTTCCCTGACCACCAGTGTCCACCACGGTGTTCGAGGATTACCACCCCTTGCGGCACCTAAAACCTTGAGGCCGCAGCTTTCCACCGCGGCTTCGGCAATGGAAGCTTTGAACATTGCCCACTCCGGTTCAATGTCCCCAACCTCCGCAGGGATGCCTGAAAAGCTCCGCCGGAGGTGTGAGTTGAAGATCTCGCGGACAGGGATCTCCTCCAAACGTTCCCAGTTCACCCGCACTACTCACTTGGGCTTCCCAGGTCTGTCCAGAGTCTTTCCCCACCCCCTGACCCAACTCACCACCAGACGGTGATCGGTTGACAGCTCTGCCCCTCTCTTTACCCGAGTGTCCAAAACATATGGCCTCAGATCCGACGACACGATTACAAAATCGATCATCGACCTTTGGCCTAGGGTGCTCTGGTACCACGTACACTTATGAGCATCCTTATGTTCGAACATGGTGTTTGTTATAGATAATCCATGACTAGCACAGAAGTCTAATAACAAACATCCACTTGAGTTCAGATCAGGAGGCCGTTCCTCCCAATCACACCTTTCCAGGTGTCCCTGTCATTTCCCACGTGTGCGTTGAAGTCACCCAGCATCACTATGGAGTCCCCTACTGGGGCCCTATTCAGGACTCCATTCAGGGTCTCCAAGAAGGCCGAATACTCTGAACTGCTGTTCGATGCATATGCACAGACAACGGTCAGAGTTTTCCCCACAACCCGTAGGCGTAGGGAGGCGACCCTCTCGTCCACCGGGTAAACTCCAACGTAGTGGCGCTCAGCCGGGACTCGTGAGTATCCCTACACCCGCCCGTCGCCTCACACCCTGGGAAACTCCAGAGAAGAATAGAGTCCATCCCCTATCCAGGAGTACGGATCCAGAGCCAAAACTGTGCGTCGATGTAAGCCCCACCAGATCCAACTGGTAACGCTCCACCTCCCTCACTAGTTCCGGCTCCTTCCCCCCCAGTGAGGTGACATTCCACGTCCCCAGAGCAAGCCTTTGCTGCCCGGGTCTGGTCCGTCGTGGCCCACGGCCTTCACTGCTAAGCATAATTATATATTATTTTATCATCTCTACTTTACTGGTTATTTATTATACCAATTAACACACTCGCTACATCAGGAGTCATTATTATTTTTTTTATTATTATTAAAAATGTCATTAATTTATTCTATTACGGTAAAACTTCTAAAGCTACTCAAGTTATTCGGCCAAAATTAGTTAGTGGTTTTCTCGTTTCCTTATTAATGTTGTTTGATTAATAGCCTTTATATGACATAACCTACTAGACAGTGCTCAATTTGGTTACATGTACACTTCAAGTCCAACATTTTGATGCAAATCCGCTTTTTGTCCCACTGTTTAAGTTCACTTTAGACTTAAACGACTGTGTTTACATTAAATCAACACCAAGTCAGGCATTGTAGGAATTATAAAGTGTCTTTGATCATTTATTGATAACATTGCCCAACAATCTCAGTGATAGATAGTTAAATTACAGGTTATGTTATAGGCACACAGAATCGAGTAAGCATAAATATGAAATTTACCTCAATATGTTTCTTCAAATTAGAGGCAGGATAAATGCTGATATCTGACTTGAGCAAGTTAAACTGACACGATCAAGCAATTGACCTTTTTCTCTGCGAAAGCCCTTTCTGGTGCGGCTGGTTATGTTCAGCTGTAAACTGTGCTTGAGGCATTCCCCACAGTTGGCACAAGATCTGCAGCTGCCGCTCAAGTTTTTTACGTGTGATTTGATTTGACGGGAGACACGAGACTCTCCCTAACCAATCATGTTGATAGATAAAAATAAAATCAGGACAGGGAATTAGCAAACACAGATGGTGAAACAGTGCAGTAAAAGCACAGTTACAGCACTTAAAATGTATTCAAGTAAAAGTATACAAATTTTAAACTACTTAAAAAAGTTACATTCTTGGGAAAAGTTAGTTAATTACAGTAACATGAGTATTTGTAATTCGTTACTTTACACACCTGAAAATAACTTTTTTCAAATAGTGATGGTGCTGTTTTTTTTTTTACATCAGTAATGTCCTAACAATACTTTGTGATCAGTTGAATGCCACTTTGGTGAATAAAAGTAGCAATTTCCTTACGAAACAGCTAAATTTGTATTTCAAGTGTATTATAAACTGTTGCAACGTTACATATTTAGAACAAAAGCTTGTTCGGTTTTGGACTATTCAGACGCTTTGCTGGACATTTTAGTTGGAGGCTTAGCTGTGTTGTTCAAACACACCTTTAGACGCAAGTGAGGGAATCAAGCCGCCACGCTGGTCAAGCTCCGTCAGCGTGGCTTTCAAACAGTGCTGCCGAGTATTCATCTAGCGAATCTCTGCTCTCTCCCTAACAAAACGGATGAACTACATCTCCTCACCCATACAAACAAGGACTTTTCAAACTCTGCTACCTTGTGCTTCACCGAAACCTGGCTGAGTAAAGCCATTCTGGACAGCGCGTTACATCTGCCGGGCTTTCAGCTGTTCAGAGCAGATCGCATTGCGGAGTTAACAGGGAAAACGAGAGGCGGTGGAACATGCTTTTACGTCTATGAAAGTTGGTGTACAGATGTAACAACATAAAAGAAGATGTGCTGTCAAAATCTGGAAGTGCACTTTATCAACTGCAAGCCTTTCCAATCGCCACGGGAGTTCCCTTCACAAAAAGCTTCACTTTGATGCTGCGCTGCTAAGCGCTACGGGGAACAACTCTAGCTGTGAACCGAGCTGAAATAGTGTGTGTAACACGTCAATGAACATTGACTGGAATTTATAGCCTCGGCTGATGTAATCATTAGATGCACCTGTGGCCAGGCTATAAATGGATACGTCACCAGGTGTCGTCAGAAACTCTTTTTTCAGAGCGATTCTGTTTCTGTGTGTTTCACAAACCCTGTCAAAACTTTCTTTCATCTGTTAGAAGTTAGAATCAGTTAGGCAGTGTGCAGTGAACGTTGTTCTCTTTTCTCTTCTGTTTAGAAAATATTATATATATATATTTCTAAAAAAGAAAGAAAAAAAAGAGAGAATGACTAAAAGCCGCAAACGGTGCGTGTTCCCCTCTTCTCGCTCTATAGCTGAAGACGACACACATCAGTTTTTGCTGTTTGTTTGGGGGTAAGATCACGCTGCTCTCGCGTTGCAGCAGGGTGGGTGCGAGCACTGCGATTTGCTTTAACAGGCAGAGTGCGTCGTGCTCGCCTCGCTTGCTTCCGGCAGTCAACACTCACGAAAAAAATAAAAAATAAAATAAATAATGATCGTTCGTGGGGCTCTTGCATGGATTTGGCTGAGGAGCAAGAGACGGGTTGTTCCCTTTCTCTCACTTTCTCCCCAAACCCAGCTGGTCCTTCACATGATCTCGAAGCGCGTTCCGACGCTTCTTCGGATCATAAGGTGGATCGCGATTCTCTTCCCGCCTCCGAGCTTTCCATCCGCAATAGAAAATCTACGGAGGAATTGCTCTATGTTGTTACTCGTGCGGTTGCCAGATTGGACTGGCCACGCGAAAAAGAGACCCCCAAAGGCTCCAAATTAGGGGATAGATTTTATCTTCCAGTCGAAGAAAGGGAACGCCTCATGGGTCCCTTCCCTTCTTTGATAACCTCCATGAAGAGCTTTTTCGCTCATGGAGAACCCCTAAAAAAATTAAAAAAAAATAAAAAATAAATAAATAAAAATATATATATATTTTCTTCCCGTGTTCACATACCCTCGACGTCATTATATTCGACTATCGTGTGTGCTGAGGCACGGGGGTATTCAGTGATGCCGCCGGTCGAAGAGACGCTTGCGGGCTATCTCTCGCCGGGCTCGGCATCGTCACTTAAGAAGCCCTCTCTCCCCTCAAAGCCTTGTAGGACAACCTCCACTTTAGTGGGAAGGGCTTATCAAGCAGTAGGTCAGGCTGGTGCTGCTCTGCACACTATGCTGTTTTACAGGCGTACCAGGCTGACCTCCTGGACGACCTGAGTGTGGGTTCTGCGCTTGACGAGCAAGCCTCAGACCCGCCTCGGTCCTGACTGAAGGGAGGCTCAAAAGCAAAACGTGGCGAGTCGTGCTCCTCCTCCCAGGGATTGGGGACAGTCTCGCCGCCCTCGCCAGCCCCCGAAGCAAGACCCAAGAGAAAATCCTGATGGTCTTGCACCTAGATTAGGGGGTAGCTCCCCTCGGGACGGGGCACGTGCTTCACTTCACCCCTCCCGGTACCCCCTCGAAGCCCCTCCATTCCCGCCACCTCTTTGTGTTTCGGGTTGCAGAGGCTTCCGTCAAAATTGGGTGTTTTCGCTGTTCCTGCATTTTATTCAGGACGCGAAACACCCGACAACCCCTCAAAAGGAAGTGTTAAAATATAATACCCATCTCATAGATCCTGGCAGCGTGGAAACTTCTGCTGGATATATTCTTTTTCTTATTCTTGGGTCTTATAAGGGCGTCAGGATTTAATTCACTCGCCGCTTTTCCGTGTTTCAACGGCGTGTTCTCACTACCGTAAACCGGATTTCTTTTTTTGTAAAAACAAAAAACTCAATCTCCTGGTTAAAGGGGCCATGGTATGTGTTCCCCTTCCAGAGAGAGAGTTAGGTTATTACACTAAATACTTCCCGTTTCCCATGGAGGGTGAGGAGTGGCGTCTGGCTTAGATCTTAAAGCTTGAACTACCCGTGGGTGTTCAAGTCCAAGATGATGCCTGTCAAGACGGTTGTGTCTCAAGCCCTACAACTCGTTTGGCTGGTCACCATCTATCTTATGACGCACTTCTATACTTCATTTAGAAGTTCTGCCACAACATGGAAAGTTCCTGAGGTTCACTTCCGGGGGCGAAGTCTTCCAGGGTCAGGTTCTTTCACTCAGCCTAGCCCTTTTTACCCGCACATTCACAATGCATGATGTAGCGCTGGCTCCTTGCGACTCCGGGGCATCTGCATTCTGAATTATGTAGACGACTGGCTGATCCTAGCACAGTTCCAGGAACTGGCAGTTCAGCACAGGGACATCGTCTTAGCTCATCTGTTTCTCTGGGGTTGAGGCTCAACGCCAAGAAAAGCGTCCTCTCTCCCACTCAGAACACTGTCTATCGGGGCATCGTATGGAGTTCAATCACAATGCGGGCACAATTGTCTCCCACTAGTATTGAGTCCATTCAGATCACCCTGAGCAAAGTCAGGCTAGGTCAAGGTTGCACTGTTATCAGTATCAACGATTTCCAGGTCTCAGGGCGAACGCGTCCACGGTGATCCCTCTGGACCTTCTGCTCATAAGACCGTTTTTGTTGTGGCCAAAAGCCAGGGGATTTCTTCCAAGGGCCAAAACCCCTAGGCTAAATAGGGTTACGCGCCTCAGGCTTCGTTCCCTTTCTATGTGGTTCAGACCCCGGTTTTTTGCCTTGGGTCCCACTCTAGGTGCGTCTTGTTGTCGCAGGCTGCTAACGACAGACGCCTCCCTGATGGGCGGGGTAGCGGCCTTAAGTGGTCGTCCAGCTTAAGGGGATAGGAGGGTCGTCAGCTCAGTTGTCACAGTCACTGTCTCGGGTTGATGGCTGTATTTCTGGCCCTGAAATACCTCCTCCTGAGGCTGCCATGTCTTGGTGCGGGTGGACAATACAGCGGTAGCCTCTTACATAAATCATCAAGGAGACCCACGTTCTTGTCAGCTGTATTTCTGACACGTTGGGTTCTCCTTAGGGCAAGCTCCTGTCACTCAGGTCAGTTATATCCCTGGATGCCCGTATATGGGAGCAGATTTACGGTCCAGAAAGAAAATACCAACGGGGGAGTTAAGAACTCCACCCTAAGGTAGAAGTTTCCCAGAGTTCGCCAGCAAGGGTTTTTGCCCTTGCTGGGCAAAAACACCGCGCTGGCCGAACCGCGCTGGCCGAACAGGGCTTGGTTCTCGGAGCTAATCTCTTCCCTCGACGGCTCGCCTTGGGCGATTCCGAACAGGAAGGATCTTCTATCACAGGCACACGGCAATATTTCATCCCTGACCCAAATTGTGGAATCTTTCATGTTTGGCCCCTAAGGGTACCAACTGAGGGACACAGGGCTCTCTCCTGAGGTTATCGAGACCTTTTTCCACTTGGAACAAGTTTGGGTGAGATCTTAGGGCAGAAGAGGACCTCTTCGCCTCTATGAATAGCGCAATGTCTCCTCTACTTCTCCCTGAAATCACCCAGCCCCCTTGGTTCTGGACGTTAAGACACATACATGACCCAGAATGCGTCTGTATGCGTTTCCCCGGTTTCTCTGCTCCCGGGAGTCTTGGCAATGTTCACCAGCAAGGGTCTTGCCTCCTATTAATGGCACTGGCCGAACAGGATATGTTTCTCAAAGTTAATTCCTCTCCTCGACGGCTCGCCTTGGGCGATTCCGAACAGGGAGGACCTTCTCATCCTTGCCCCGAATTGTGAAACCTTTCATGTCTGGCCCCTAAGGGTACCGAATGAGGTTCACAGGGTTTTCTCTTGAGGTTATCGAGAACATTTCAAGTGCTAGGGCTCCCTCCACTTGGAACTGATCTGGGTAGATTTTACAGGGCAGAAGAGGACCTCTTCGCCTCTGTTGATAGCGCAATGTCTCCTCTACTTCTCCCTGAGTCGCCCAGCAACCCCATGGAGGGGCTGATAGTAGTAACGCATTCATAGCACAAATGCACCTGCATGCGTTTCCATCTACTAAAGTTCTTATTACAGAACCAGCTAACTGCCAGTTTGCTTCAGTTCTGGATTTTCTGTAGAAAGAACTGTCAGCGGGCACTTGCCTCGCCACTGCCAGGTTCTATGTGGCCACTGCGGTTTGCCACGGCTTGGTGGGCGGGGTGCCCTCAAAGAGGCATCCTCATTATTGCCCGGGCCTACGAGGCGCGCGGTCAAGCTTCGCCAGTAGGTTTTAGGGCAGACTCTACCAGAGGGCTCTCCTCCTCTAAAACATTGGCTAGAGGTCTCCCTCTGCAGCAAGTTTGTGATGCGGCAGGTTGTCCTCTCCGCACACATTCATTAGATTTTTATAGTTTGGATGTTCTGCCACTCTGAGTCGACATCTCAAACTCATGTCTGGACAAGTTTGTGATGCGGCAGGCTGGTCCTCTCCGCTCACATTCATCAGTTTTTATGACTAGTTTGTGTTGCGATAGGGTTCTCTTCGCACACATTCATCGAACTTTATGGACTAGATGCTTTGCTACTCCGGACTCTTATGTCCTTGAGTCGACATCTCAGCCCATGCCTAAACAAGTTTGTGATGCGGCAGGTTGTCCTCTCCGCACACATTCATTGGATTTTTCTAGTTTGGATGTTCTGCACTCCGGGCTCTTATGCCCTTGAGTCGACATCTCAGCTCATGCCTGAACAAGTTTGTGATGTGGCAGGCTGGTCCTCTCCGCTCACATTCATCAGTTTTTATGACAAGTTTGTGTTGCGATAGGGTTCTCTTCACACATTCATCAAACTTTATGGGTTAGATGCTTTGCTACTCCGGGCTCTTATGCCCTTGAGTCGACATCTCAGCTCATGCCTGTACAAGTTTGTGATGCGGCAGGCTGGTCCTTTCCGCTCACATTCATCAGTTTTAATGACAAGTTTGTGTTGCGATCGGGTTCTCTTCGCACACATTCATCGAACTTTATGGGTTAGATGCTTTGCTACTCCGGGCTCTTATGCCCTTGAGTTGACATCTCAGCCCATGCCTAAACAAGTTTGTGATGCGGCAGGCTGGTCCTCTCTGCACACATTCATCGAAATTGAATGGTTTAGATGTTTATGCTACTCCGGGCTCTTACCTCTCTCGTTTTTGTGAGTACACTGCACAACCATAGGGGTCCGGACAGCCCCAAGTGTGGCGGCGTGGGTATTGCATTCCCCGTAGCGCTTAGCAGCGCAGCATCAAAGTGAAGCTTTTTGTAAAGGGAACGTCTCGGGTTACATGTGTAACCCTTGTTCCCTGAAAAAAGCGGAACGAGATGCTGCGCTGCTTTGCCGCACTGGGACGTCCCAGGACTGCTCTTCAAAAAGAAGTATCTAACAACACCTGGTGACGTATCCATTTATAGCCTGGCCACAGGTGCATCTAATGATTACATCAGCCGAGGCTATAAATTCCAGTCAATGTTCATTGACGTGTTACACACACTATTTCAGCTCGGTTCACAGCTAGAGTTGTTCCCCGTAGCACTTAGCAGCGCAGCATCTTGTTCCGCTTTTTTCAGGGAACAAGGGTTCCACATGTAACCCGAGACGTTTTCCTTGTTAATTCTGGTCAGTGTTTGTATTCCTCCATACACTTGCATGAATGCAGTGCTGCAACAGATGGTTGATCACATCACAGACACAGAGCAACAACACCCAATTATTATTCTGGGGGATTTTAATAAAGTTAACCTCACTCATGAACTGCCAAAATACAGACAGCACATTACATGCCCCACCAGAGACAGAAAAATACTGGATCTCTGCTACACAACAATAAAGGATGCATATCGCTTGGTCCCTAGAGCAACTTTGAAATTGCCAGAATCTAAAATCAGCTAAACCTGTAGTGAATACTGTAAAGAGATGGACCAATGAAGCAGAGCTGGAACTACAAGCCTGCTTTGACTGCACTGATTGGAATGTATTTGAGGCTAATCTGGATGAGCAAAGATACTGTGACATCATATATCAGTTTCTGTGAGGACATGTGCATTCCTGCTAGGACTTATTTAACATGCAACAATGACAAACCATGGATTACAGAAAAACTCAGGCAGCTTCATCAGGAAAAAGAGGATACTTACAGATGTGGGGATAAAATATTGTACAATCAGACCAGGAATACACTGAATAAGGATATCAGTGTGCCTAAAATAAGCTACTCTGATAAGCTGAAAAACAAGTTTTCAGCAAACACCATGCATCAGTGTGGAGTGGCCTGAAGGAATTTACTAACTTTAAGACACCATCCCCCAACACTGTATGGAACCAAACATTGGCTGAAGACTTGAATGTGTTTTACTGTAGATTTGAAAGGCCCAGTCTCACACCCCACACCCGCTCTGACATTCACTTGACACAAACATCAACACCCCCCTCCTCCCCCCTCATGCTACTCAACCTGCACTTAAGATCTGTGAAGAGGAGTTGTGCGGTGTCTTTTGGAAACAAAAGAAAAGGAAAGCACAGGGCCCAGATGGTGTTTTACCCACTTGTCTAAAATCCTGTGCTAACTAGCTGGCCCCCATCTTCACACAGATCTTCAACAGATCACTGGAGCTGTGTGAAGTTCCTTCCTGCTTCAAATGCTCCATCATCATTCCAGTCCCAAAGAAACCCCAAACCACAGGACTTAATGACTACAAACCCTTCACTCTGATGTCTGTTGTCATGAAATCATTTTAGAGCCTGTCACTGGACACTTTCTAGATCACCTTCAATTTGCTTATCGAGCAAACATGTCTGAGGATGATGCAGTCAACATGGGATTGCATCATATCCTGCAACATCTTGACAGACCAGGGACATATGCAAGGATACTTTTTTGTGGACTTCAGTTCGGCTTTCTACACCATCATCCCAGCCATTCATCAGACTAAATTACACCAACTCCTATGGAATAATTTTGTTTAATCATTCAGTTAATACATTTTTGATCATTGATTTAATATGTATGCAATATGCAATGATCTAAAAATGACAATGTGTAATCAATGTACTCTGAATAACTGCATTCTGAATGTTATTCAATATGTTAGATATTTAATCATCCATTTATTTATTTAATTATCATTTACTCAGTTTTATAATCAAAGTGTATATCAATGGAAAAATGCAGCTTAACCTCTTTATGGAGAATTATAGCCTTTCTTTGAATGACACATTTCTGTGAACGACCCAGAAAAAAATTGTGTATTGATACTAAAGGGATTATCTAATGTTTTAATTTGAACAGAGCGAGGCACTGCATGGTACCTGCCTGAAAGAGGCAGAGGATCCATGTGCGTTAATTAGTGCTAGAAACAAGATTAAACAAATGTATGTGGGTGTGGGTATGTGATTGTTAGTTAATATAAAATATGTAACCACATGATGTGATTAGAGTATGTTTTATGCATATAAAATAAAATAGTCATGCTTTTGCCATCATTGAAGCAAGTTGGGTCAGGATGTCCAACTAGAAGGTCAATGCTAGAAAATAGCGTGGTAGAAGATCACTTAAGTACTGTGGAGCTAGACCATTCAAAGCTTTGTACGTAGTCAACAGAATTTTTTCATTAATACAGAATTTAACAGGTAGCCAATGTAACGATGATAAAATGGGGCTAATATGATCATATTTTTTGGTTCTAGTCAGCACTCTGGCTGTTGCATTTTGAACCAATTGAAGTTTATTTATTGATCTTGCTGGACATCCTGCCAGTAATGCATTACAATAATCTAGTCTTGAGTTCATGAACGCATGAATACATTTTTCGGCATCAGCAACATGTGTCTTAATTTTTTAATATTTCTTAGGTGGAAGAATGCTGTTCTACAAACATTGGTAATTTGATCTTTAAAGGACAGGTTGGTATCAAATATAACACCTAATTTCTTCGCTGTTGAAGATGATGTAACAGTACATCCATCAAGAGTCAAATTATATTTGAGCAGCTTATTTTTAGAGGTTTTTGGACCAATAATTAGTACCTCTGGTTTGTCGGAATTGAGTAGAAGGTTATTTCTGGCCATCCAATTTTTTATTTCATTGATACACTTTGCTAAGTTGGAGAATTGTGAAATCTCATCAGGTTTTGAAGAAATATAAAGTTGAGTATCGTCGGTATAACTGTGGAATCTTATTCCACGATTTCTGATGATATCACCCAGGGGAAGCATTACAAGGATAAATGTAGAGGTCCCAAAACTGATCCCTGTGGCATTCCATACTTTACTTTAGTAAATTCTGTTTATGTGTAAGCATATTTGGCAATAAAGCTAAGTCTGATTCTGATATTTCCTTCTTCATAATATGTGAATATCAATGACTAAAATTTGGAAATTAAATGGAAATCAGAAGAAAGTCATATACCATTAAAAAATTCAATTTTATTTTATAAATATTCTTTTTTTTTACAAAGATAATGTTTTGTGTGAAATTGAGTAATAGAGCTAAATAAGAGTTTATAATTTTTTTAATCAATTTTATGTATATGTAATTTACTATATTAAATTGTGTCATATATCGACATTGTATTGCCCTAGTCCAACCTGCTCTCTAGATATCAGCATAGGTCATTAAAAAACCTCGGTCAACCACTAGCTGTCGCCACCTTCTGGCCGTGTATGGCCATTTTCTTCATCTAACAGAAATAGTAAGTGTACTTATGGGATAGTTCAATGTTTTGTGTTTGTATTTTGTGTTTATTGCTGTTGTTTTTGGATTGTTATTATTTTCATTTATATTTTGGTGTGAGTTTGCTTTAATCTACAATTGTATGTTTCACAGTTTATTTATTTAGTTTGAAGGGTTAATCCCTGGTCTTTATTAAATTGAATTGATTTATGGTTTTGTTTTGTTTTTTTTCCCTTTTATTGACATTGAATTATTCCCTGAAGCTATTAATAGTATCTGTTGTTAATAGGGATGCACCGATATGGAATTTCTGGGCAGATACCTATAACCGATAATTCACAGCTCATCATTGTAGCTGATACCGATAACCGATATTTAAAAAAAAGTTTTAATTTTTTATCTTTTAACCTGGAACTGCTGGCTAATTCACTAAAAGCTTCTCATTCTAAAAATATGTAATTATAAAGCTTGGAATTTGGACTTGCTGCAATTTAAGTTTTGGCAGATGTAACCAGAAATGTGTCTATATTACAGATGAATGCTGATTTGAAATTGAAAATACTCTCACATTAATTGTATGATGCCTATTTATATGAATTTTTTCTGTAATCCTGATGACTCATTAACAGAGAGATAATAATTAACTTCTTACAGCTGTGATAATGCTTTAAACCAAAATGAGGCTATAAATTGCATGTAATGAACATTAAACAACAAAACACACAGTGCATACCATAATCTCTGTATACATGGTGTAAAATTTATGCTAGCAGCCAGACTGTTCAGTAGTAGTTTGCATGTGCTTATGGGCGTCTTATCACAGATAACAGCACCCATCAGTGACAGTTCCACTGTATAACTTATTAAATGTGAACTCAACACTCATAATGGGAATAGGTAAAAACATCATACAGATCGAACAGTCATGAGTCAAAATGTTACTCACTCACAAACTAGTGTTCCCTTTCGATTCAGTTTACTCAACATTGCGAGAATCGCTATGGGGATTCTTTCAGGCGACTTAGATGAAGTCCTTGTACAATAATGGCAATCATGAGATTGGCAATGTTATTTGAGTCACGCCCCCTAAGGCACACAGTTGGCCTATATAATCGGGTGAGTGAACACCATTTCTTCTTCCTGTAATACAGCGACATTAACTCTCATCTTGAAAGCCCTCCTTGCTTCGCCATTGAGATACACTTCTTAAGCGGACGGGATCTTCTCTGCAGACGCAGACAGGATGACTCATGCCTGTACTACTCAGCGCATGCAGTGAGAAGACTCACCCCTCCCCTGCAGTGTTCAGGCTAAGATTCTGTCTGCCTCACCGTCTAAGACGTTTCTCGGTGAACAGGTTCTTCGCTTCAGATGATCGCCGTTGAACAATGCAGTAGTTTCAGCGAGACGTCCCCACTTTTTGCAGCGTTCCGGGAGGAGATATTGGATCCCTACTGTAAATAAATATTAATATGTTGATGTATCACATAAAGAGCTGCTTTTTCAAATGTCATTCCACAAGTGTTCTGCATGTGAATGGCACATCCTGCCATCAGATGAACATGAGAGCTGCGTTCGCTGCCTGGGCCGTGCCCACGCCAAAGAGGATTTTATAGAGACAGACTGCCCTCACTGCGAAGTCCCTGGACACTCCACTCAAAGATCATCCTCGTTCTGAGGGATGATCCAGCCTCCCCCGCCCTCCCAACCGCCTCCTCTGTGTTAGATCCCGAGGGTTCACACAGGGAGGCATGGCAGGCCATGAGGTTGAGTTGGATGAAGTCAAGGAAGATCCCGCACTGGTGCAAGCCCAGCGATTTCCTTGATCTTCCGATGTTGCGTCCACGCCAGTACAGTATATGCATGATGAGCTCTGTCCCTCTATCGGAGCGCACGGCCATGGGTGAGGAGCGTGCACATGCCACTGGTAAGAGCTGATTCGCGTCCCCTCGCAGGTGGTTGAGGAGCTCGGTTTACAGTGGTTCCCTCCAGTCGAGCCGGAATGAGTGGTCCCAGAGCCATAGAGAGAGAGAGTTGCGACAACGGAAGTTCTAAATGCTTGATCGTCACGTGATTCACGTAGACTTCAGATAGTTCCAGGAAGTGCTTTGGCGGGCATTTAAAACAGTTAGAGTAGAGTGACAGAACTGCGATTTCTGGTAATTAGTAGTCAATAAATGCATTTATTTTATATATTTATGTAACACACCGACATATGTATGTAGCATGAGTATGTTGTTACAGTGATGTTGTTTTTTTAAAGATCAAATCAGCTAATGTTTCAAGTCAAGTCAAGTCAAGTGGTTTTTATTGTCGTTTCAACCATATACAGTTAGTACAGTACACAGCAAAACGAGACAACGTTCCTCCAGGACCATGGTGCTACATAAAAACAACAAAGGACCAACACAGGACCACATGAGACAACACAACGAAATAAAATACCTATATAAAAAACCTATATATACCTATATAAAGTGCACGTGCAAACATGTGCAAAAAGTACGGGACAGTACAACAAATTTCTGACAATGAACAGGACAATAGACAGTGCAGCGCCGATCAGTACTCAGTAGTGCAAAAAGATGACAGTTTCTAAAAATGTAAACATAACATACTATGAGATAGTGTTCTATGCACATAGCAGTTATTGAGGTAGCAGACAGTTATAAAGTGACAGTAATTAAAGTGCAACTCAGGACACGTGTGTGTCAAACCAGTCTCTGAGTATTGAGGAGTCTGATGGCTTGGGGGAAGAAGCTGTTACACAGTCTGGCCGTGAGGGCCCGAATGCATCGGTACCTCTTGCCAGACGGGAGGAGGGTAAAGAGTTTGTGTGAGGGGTGTGTGGGGTCGTCCACAATGCTGGTTGCTTTATGGATACAGTGTTTTTTGTAAATGTCTTTGATGGAGGGAAGAGAGACCCCAATGATCTTCTCAGCTGTCCTCACTATCCTCTGCAGGGCTTTGCGGTCCGAAACGGTGCAAGTCCCAAACCAGGCAGTGATGCAGCTGCTCAGGATGCTCTCAATAGTCCCTCTATAGAATGTAGTGAGGATAGGGGTTGGGAGATGTGCTTTCCTCAGCCTTCGAAGAAAGTAGAGACGCTGCTGGGCTTTCTTGGTGATAAAGCTGGTGTTGAGGGACCAGGTGAGGTTCTCCGCCAAGTGAACACCAAGGAATTTGGTGCTTTTGATGATCTCCACAGAGGAGCCGTCGATGTTCAGCGGAGTGTGTTCACCTTGTGAACCAAGTCAACAACCATCTCTTTTGTTTTGTCGACATTCAGGGACAGGTTGTTGGCTCTACACCAGTTCGTCAGCCGCTGCACCTCCTCTCTGTATGCTGACTCATCGTTCTTGCTGATGAGACCCACCACGGTCGTGTCATCGGCGAACTTGATGATGTGATTCGAGCTGTGCATTGCTGCACAGTCGTGAGTCAGCAGAGTGAACAGCAGTGGACTGAGCACACAGCCCTGTGGGGCCCCAGTGCTCAGTGTGGTGGTGGTGGAGATGCTGTTCCCGATCCGGACTGACTGAGGTCTCCCAGTCAGGAAGTCCAGGATCCAGTTGCAGAGGGAGGTGTCCAGGCCCAGCAGGTTCAGCTTTCCAATCAGGTGCTGGGGAATGATTGTGTTGAATGCTGAGCTGAAATCTATGAACAGCATTCGAACGTATGAGTCCTTATTGTCTAGGTGGGTGAGGGCCAGATGGAGGGTTGTGGTGGTGGCATCGTCCGTTGAACGGTTTGAACGATCACGCAAACTGCAGTGGGTCTAGTGAGGGGGCAGCTGGGTCTTAATCTGCCTCATGACGAGCCTCTCGAAGCACTTCATGATGATGGGTGTAAGTGCGACAGGACGGTAGTCGTTGAGGCAGGACACTGAAGACTTCTTTGGCATGGGGATGATGGTGGTGGCCTTGAAGCACGTTGGAACGACGGCGCTGCTCAGAGAGATGTTGAAGATGTCGGTAAGAACATCTGCTAGCTGGTCTGCACATCCTCTGAGCACTCTGCCAGGAATGTTGTCTGGTCCAGCAGCCTTCCGTGGGTTGACTCTACGTAGAGTTTTCCTCACATCTGCCGTGGTAAGACAGAGCACCTGGTCGTTGGGAGGAGGGGTGGACTTCCTCGCCATCACGTCGTTCTGCACTTCAAACCGAGCGTAGAAGTCGTTCAGCGCATCTGGAAGGGAGGCATCTTTGTCACAGGCAACTGATGTTGTCCTGTAGTTGGTGATGGCCTGGATGCCCTGCCACATGTGCCGCGTGTCACCGCTGTCCTGGAAGTGACTCTGGATTCTCTGGGCGTGTGCACGCTTTGCCTCTCTGATTGCCCGTGACAGTTTGGCCCTAGCTGTTCTTAGGGATGCCTTATCGCCTGCTCTGAAGGCGAAGTCTCGGGACCTCAGCAGCGTGCGCACCTCCGCAGTCATCCACGGCTTCTGGTTGGAGTGTGTGGTGATGGTCTTGGAGAAAGTGACATTATCAATGCACTTGCTGATGTAGCTGGTCACTGATGCTGTGTATTCCTCCAAGTTGGTAGAATCGCCATATGTTGCAGCCTCCCTGAACATGTGCCAGTCAGTACACTCAAAACAGTCCTGAAGAGCAGAGATGGCTCCTGCTGGCCAGGTTTTCACCTGCTTCTGAAGCGGTTTTGTGCGTCTGACGAGCGGTCTGTATGCTGGAAATAACATAACAGAGATGTGGTCTGAGTAGCCGAGGTGGGGGCGGGGCTCCGCCCGGTATGCGCCTGGGATGTTTGTGTAAACAAGATCAAGCGCGTTCACCCCTCTCGTTGCAAAGTGCACATACTGATGGAATTTAGGGAGCACTGTCTTGAGATTTGCATGGTTGAAATCTCCGGCGACAATAAACAGTCCGTCGGGGTGAGCGTTCTGCAGTTCGCTCATAGCCCTATACAGTTCACAGAGCGCTTCCTTAGCATTAGCGCTGGGGGGAATGTAAACTCCGGTTATGCAAACAGTGGTGAATTCCCGTGGTAGATAAAAAGGTCTGCATCTAACAGTCACAAGCTCCAACAGCGATGAACAGTAACTAGAGACTAGCATAGAGTTCTTGCACCATTCCGTGTTGATGTAAACACACAAGCCACCACCACGAGTCTTACCGCAGAGAGCTGTATTTCTGTCAGCACGAAATGAGGCGAGCCCGTCTAGCTGAATGGCGGCATCCGGAACTCTGTCGCTGAGCCACGTCTCCGTGAAAACAAAGACGCAGCAGTCTCTAAACTCACGCTGTGTAGCCTGCTGGAGTCGGATATAGTCCAGTTTATTGTCCAGGGAGCAAACATTTGAGAGCAGGATAGACGGGAGAGCCGGCCGGCTAGGGTTTGTTTTTAGCCTAGCATGGACCCCCGCCCTCTTTCCGCGCTTCCGCTTTCTCGCACACCGCTTACGACGTCCTCTCACCCAGCCACGGGCATCAGGCGACGCCGAGGGCTGGAGGCCTGGTCTCCGCAGCAAGCCGAGTACGCGTAGCGCCTCCTGCAGGTCATCATGCAGCTTGGTTTTTGCACGAGTCTTATATTTCAGTAGTGTCTGGCGATGGTAGACACGAACACCGGTTGCTCCGATGTCCATGTGTTGCAAAAGTCGGGCTTTTTTAACAAAAATAGCACCATTGTGGATCCGGAGTGGCCGCTGCGTGCTACCGTGCCGCCATCTTGGATCAGAAGAGGATTAGTGTTCGCTTACCGTTATTTGCCTCAACTTATTTCAGGCTAGGGTTTCTGTTGCCTTTTTATGTTACCTCATGTTCATTGTTTTCACTAATCTCATGGTAACTAATGTCATATTTATGACTTTTCAGATAGTACAGAGACAGGCTGGTGACAGGTGATTTCCAGCTCGCACCGCACAATGGGTCAATGAACTATTAACTATTAGCAGCAGTTACGTAAATGTAAAATTTTGTGAAATGAAGCTTATTGTTTACAATTCTTACAATTCTATATATAGTAATATAATTATTTATGTATTATAAATATTATATATCTAATGTATAATTCTTACAATACTTATTCATATACACAATATATTCAGCTTTAAAACAACTTAAGCATACTCGTATATAAACTGCCGTTCAAAAGTAATGAGGCTGAAAATTCAGCTTGGCATCACAGGAGTAAATTACATTTTGAAATACATTAAAATAGAAAACAGTTATTTTAAATTGTAATAATATATTACGATATTACTTTTTTTGTATTTTTATTCAAATAAATGCAATAACTATTAACAGCAATTCATGAATACATTTCTAATAAATTAAATAGCATGCCAAGCATTTTGTATGTGTCCTTTCTTTCATGTTGTGGTTGCATAGTCTTCACCATGGTTTGCTATGCTGCATGGGTATGCTCCAATCGCTCAGAGAAAGGTGTGCAAATGTATGGCTTCCCCACTGACATGGAGAGGAGAAAAAAATGGTTGGCTCAAGTCAGCAGGAGCAATCTAAATATAAATAAAAATTACAACAACAAAAAAATATGTGAGGTAATTATACATTTATTTGCACTTTTTCATATGGAAATACCCCAATGGGAATTTTTTTTACTAGAAATAAGGACCAAGCAAAGCCTTGCAAAACCCAGGGAGCTAAATCTCATGGTAAGGGTGCAGTCACATTGCAGGGAGTCATCAGTGTTACCTATAACTGTGCCTTTAACCATTATGCGATATGTACAGTATGTGGGTAGACACAGTTGTGTGTGGAAACTAAACTCAAATCACTCTGCAGGCACATTTTGAGGCAAACCAATTTGTCATGACAAAAAAATTAAAGAGTAGGCTGAGACCAGATGCTATTCCCACCATCTTTGTGCATCGTCCTGTGGTCAAAAAGAGGAGGGCCCCTGCACCACGATGCACCCCTAGACCTGTAAACATACAGCACATCGCTGCTGATCACAGCTATAGTATTACAGGTGACACATATATAATAAGTACAAACTCGTACTAGTTGAAGTAATATTTCTAATTTTGAAGTTATGTGATATTTTCAGTACTCAAAATTAGCAATACCATGTATTCTGCCTCTATCAGTTTCAAAGGTTGAGGAAAAAAGGATGAGGACACTCAGAGAAGGGAAAATGACAGTGAAGAAATAGAGGACATGGCTAGAGAGGAGAGACAGGGACAGGTGACACTACCCAGTCAGCCAGCAGCCAGTCAGCATACCAGTGAGCCATCAGCCAGTTACCTGGGTCTATTAAAAAAATTAAAGAGACAAGAAAAAATATCAAAAAATGCAAAGGCAGTACTAAGAAAAATAAAGAAGGAAAATGCAGCTCTCAAGAAAACAATTAAAATTAGGGACAAAAATTTAAAACAAATTTTATCAAAAGACCAAATTATGGCATTAGGAAGACGAACCACAAAAGGGATGAAATGGACCAATGACACAATTAAGAAGGCATTAAAAATTCGCTTTGCAGCCGGTCCAACTGGTTACAAGACCCTACAGGAATTGCAGATTCCCTTGCCATCAATCAGAACCCTGCAAAGAAGGATGGAATGTGTCAAATTTGAGCCTGGTGTGTTGACAGAGGTATTTGATTTTTTAAAACTTAAGGTAGATGGATTGGCAGACCTTGAAAGGGAGTGTGTGCTGTCCTTGGATGAAATGGCAATCACTCCAAGTGTGGAGCTGCACATGCTCACAGGCATGACAACTCTATAGTGATCATCACTGATGCTCCATCACAGAACAGTCCTGTGGCATCACTAATCCTCCATCTACCAGCGCCCAGTGCATATATATAAAATACATGTTAAGTATGATTACTTCTATAATAAAGTAGTATTATATAATACAGTTCTGGTATTTAGTATGATTCCCCATTAAGCCTAGTATGCTTCCTTTTTCAAAACTGCTCCCCTATTTTAAGAGTTTTTTGTTGTTGTTGACATAAATCCAAAATTCAGCTGAGCTGAAATATAGACAGGTAACTGTTAATAGTCAATTGAATCACAATGCCTAAAAACACTCCACCCATATGTTTTGCAAACTCAATTCACACTAAATTTATATCAATAGGGTGCACTTTATTATTAAGGAATTGTATTATTTAATACGTGTAATAGGGAACAAACTTGATATCCTCATTTTTACCACTTCCACCCACCGCTGTCACACGTGGTCAAACGTTATGTTGAACTAATATGCAACTTACCTCACCCTGCAAAACATATATGTTTAGACTCCGTTTCTCTAATTCCAAAAATGATGGATGAAACTGAATCAAGAGAACAGATTTTACAATTAATAGGGTGTTCGTTACTAACTTTATCCAGCTCCAATCCTTGCCTAATCTGTTAGTTATCCGATAACATCCCTTATCTCCTAATTTAATGAGTAATACTCAACTATATGGTTTTAATTTACAAGTTATTTTTATTTAGATGTACTGATAATATACAGAATAAGATAATATTATTCTCTCACCTTTTAAAAGTGCGTCGCAAACGGTTTGTCTCTACGGCGCGGCATGTGTTTGCTGCTACTTCCGGGAACTATTGAGAGGCTCCACGAGCCGCCATTGCTGTAAAAAAAAACGTTCCATTGGAGTCAATGGAGTTGTCGCAACTCTCTCTCTCTCTATGGCTCTGAGTGGTCCTACAGTCCAACCATGGTAAAAAAAACCTGCGTCTCAAAGGGCAGCGTCATTCTTCCCGGGAGATCCTTCTTGTGTGTTAACTCACCTCATTAAGTGTTGGTCTAATTTCGTGGTTGCCTCAAGATGGCCATGTGGGTCACAAAAAGTCACTGGTTACTCAGTCTCACTGATATCTCACCACTCTGTGTCTGGTGGAGAACCCTGACCCCGCTGCTCTGGCTCCACCAAAGGTAGTCTGTAATAGTTTCTGTGTTGTGTTCAAATAGAGAATGCCCAGCCAGAGTTCGCTGGGATGATACAAAAATATGTTTCTGTGTGTGGTGTTCACATAAGAATGTTCTCTCATAAAGGAGAAAGCATTTGCTGTATGAGACACACGTATCACACACTGTTCACTCCTCGGCAGAGTTTGCCGCGATGTTACACAAATTGTTGTTTCCATGTGATGTGTTAAATAAACAATGATTCTAAAAAAATAGAAAAGCACTCCTGATGCCTTCACTGTTTTTGGTGAGTCATTTTAACCCATCCAGTCACTTAAAACCAGCGCACACTTAAAAAAATGTTTTTGGAGTCTGCATACACAGCATCATAATGCAACCTTCCTATACATGTTATTAGCTATTTATTTTGACTCTCAGATTTCCCCCTGCTTATTAAAAGTGCAAGCATGTTTTGTTACTCTTTATCGCAACAGCATTACCTTCAGCAGTGCACATGTTACCGCAATAGAAACAAGTTTATGAAACTGAGGTAAGATATCATAAGACATTTTCAAACATATGTTTTGTAGGCTTTAAAGAGTTAATTCTGAATATATAATTATGCTTTATAGCTTTTGTTTACGTTGAACATTCATTGTGGTTATTTTCTTAGGCCAAAAGAATACTAGCTATGTAGCTAACGTTAGTTTAGGAAAATAAAAACAATGATTAACAGTGCAGCTTTTTAAGTCAAGTTGGATATCTAATTACAGATCAATGCTGGTGATACAACTGATAAATATATTGTGAGCTTGCATTCATTCTCCAAGTTGGATATGTACTTTTTGCAGTGCAAAAACTCGGGCATAATTTCTAAAGTGGTCAATTGGAATTCACGAGGAGCACATAGATAGATATAGTAGAAGTTAAACAAGGTAGTTTGCGGTTTGAATTTCTATAATTATCCCACTGAATGCAAGATAAAACTGGAATTGGTTTGCAACATGAGGAAAGAGCTGTATGAAGAGACAATTGTCGGCCTGCCTTCACTGAAGAGCTGAATTAACGGGTAAGAGAATAGACAACAATAATTAAGTAAGTTTTTTTTTTTTTTGCAATACAGATACTTTTGCAACATGCAGTATAACAATAGTCTCATACATTTACTGTGTTTCTGAGAAAAGTTGACCAAAAATGTAAATTATGTCATCAATTACTTAAACGCATGTCCTTCCTTAAACTCCATGTGACTTTCTTTTGCAGAACCCCAAATAAGGTATTTTGTATTACATATAATCAAAGTAAATGGTGAACAATATAGTTTGTTTTGGTCACCATTGACTTTCATTATATGGACAAAAACATTCTTTAAAATATCATATGTTGTGTTCCACAGAAAAAGTATTTGTAAAGCCAGGTTTGGAAAGACATGAAGTTGAGTAAATGATGACAGAATTTACATTTTGTGTGAACTATCCCTTTTAATGTATGTATAATACACTTCTCATCTCTTTTTTAAAAAAAATCTTTGTTACATATTGTTATATGAAAAAATATTATTTTTCAAATGTAATTTCTAGGGATGGGCTTGGCTCTTGCAGAGAGGGTTGCTGGCAGTAGGAACTGATTTTTTATTTCTTACTGATTTCTTTGCAGTACAAGCTTACCCAGAGTTTTCCTAAGTCATTTGGAGTGTGATACAGCACATGTTTCCTTGCAATGAAGTGGAGCCTGATGTTAGTGTAGCTTCCTGCAATGCACTTTATGAGTATGAAGATGTGATTGTTGTATGGTTGAACATGTGTGCCTCAAGTTCCTTGAATGCAGAATAATCATGGAGTTCCAGAACCTTTGTGGAGACCCTGGATTTAAATTTGGTGTCAAATTCAGAGATGGGCCTTGTGAGTGTGTACTGATGAATAAATCACTCATCTGTCTTGTAGATGTTCAGGACGCTGTCTGACGGTCTAATAAGTCCACCTTGGGACTACATGTCAATCAGTGTGTGTCAAATTCATCTTGGGGAGAACTCTCGACACTAAGTGCTGATAAACAAGTAGTGCACTGAATCTTCTTCATAGTTGTTTTAACTACAAATCCTGCTATGTACCCCACCACAGCTTCTGGCTGGACATGGACAAGCTGGGAAGACTTACGGTGATGTTTTTCCTTGTGTCTTCTGTTACAGGCTGAACCTCGCTTTGCCGAAATGCCAGCATATCAGAAGGTGTTGCCTCCAGTACCACTGTGCTATCCAGTGGAGAACAGTTGCCACTTGATCTGATGGCATGTCTTTCTACCATTCTTTTGAAAGCTTGTTGTTAAATCCATTAGCATATATGTCCCTACATATCTTCAAATTTGTATTGTATTATTCAGTTTAATAGTCAGTTCCCCTTCTGTCACTCACTCGACATTGTGTCGATTGTAGTGACACAAGGGGCTTCTTTCGGGAGCCTCGGATACCTCTGAATATGAAAAAGGACAATGCCAAATTAGCGAACAGATTTGCATGTCCTGCCCCTGGACATACGGGTATAAAAGGCGGGGATCGTGCATCCGTTCAGTCAGATTCTTTCTTCGGAGCCAAGCGGTTGTGTGTTCAGCGAGCTGAAAAACTCACTACTGTTCCACTCACCTCTAAGAGAGCTTTGCTGTTGGATCTACAGCGCATTGCCAGCGGCTTTCTCCTCCTCTGCATGCCAGTGCAGTCCACGCCCCTGTGCGCTTAGACAGCTTCCTAAAAGTGGAAACAACTCCTCTAAAAGAGTATTATTTCCTCTAAAAGAGTTAACACATTGGCGTTAAACGTCTTTTTACAGATGAGTCTTTAACTAGTCCGTCTTTGCATTGTTCATGGATGCGTCAGATATCTCTCCACTTCTGACGTGTGTCTGGGTCGCAATCACACCGAGGCAGTGTTTGTGGATGGCTCATGTACTCATTGCGAGAACTTGACCATGTCAACGTTGCGGTCGTGGCTTTCCTTTCCCCCGCGTTTCTCCTTCTTCCCACAGGATTGAGGACGACCCGGATGTAGGCGATTTGGGGGGTTCAGCGGGCGCGATTTCGCCGGGTAAATCCCCATGAACCACCCGCCCCCCAGCACGCTCGATTACTTCCGTCCGGGCCTGACGTGAGACTGGCTTGCCTCATGGCCAGTCTGATGTCCCCGTTGGCGCCATGAAGCAGGATGATGATGTCGCTGCTGCATCGGAAAGCGTTGCAACGTCTGATGCGGTGGACTCAGACACCTACGGGTTTGTCTGACAGTGAAAGCCTACAAGGCCTCCAGACAGGCCACCTCAGACCTGCATGCCTACCGGGTACGCATAGGTTGGTAAGTGGCTTCCACGGCTCCGCCTCCTGAGTATTCCATGGCTCCGCCTTCCACGGCTCTGTCTCCTGAGCCTTCCATGGCTCCGCCTTCCACGGCTCCGTCGCCTGAGCCTTCCATGGCCCTGTCTCCTGAACCTTCCACGGCCCTGTCTCCTGAACCTTCCATGGCCCTGTCTCCAGAGCCTTCCATGGCCCTGTCTCCTGAGCCTTCCATGGCTCCGCCTTCCATGGCTCTGTCTCTAGAGCCTTCCACAGTTCCGCCCCCTGAGCCTTCCATGGCTCCGCCTACCACGTCTCCGCCCCCGGAGTTCTCCATGGCTCCGCCTACCAAGGCTCCGCCTACAGATCCTTATAAGGCTCCACCTTCTACGGCTCTGTCTCCTAAGCCTTCCATGGCTCCGCCTTCCACGGCTCCGCCTCCTGAGCCTTCCATGGCTCCGCCTTCCACGGCTCCATCTCCAGAGCCTTCCACGGCTCCGTCTCCTGAGCCTTCCATGGCTCTGCCTTCCACGGCTCTGTCTCCAGAGCCTTTCACGGTTCTGCCTCTAGAGCCTTCCACGGCTCTGTCTCCTGAGCCTTCCACAGCTCCGCCTTCCCCTGCTCGGCCTTCCATGGCTCCGCCTCCGGAGTCCTCCATGGCTCCGCCCTCGGAGTTCTCCATGGCTGTGGTCCTGTGGCAGCCTACCAGGCCTCCTGACCCAGTCCCCGTCCTGTGGCCGCCTCCCAGGCCCCCTGAACCAGTCCTCGTCTCCTGTTTGCCCATGGTGCCCCTTGTGCCCTCCTTAGACTGCCTGCCCCCGAGCCTCCCCTTCACTCCATGGATGATTTTTTTCATGTTTTTTTTTCTTTTTACAGAGCATCTAGAATCCGCTCCTTAGAGGGGGGCTATGTCACGATTTACTGTTGTCTGCCCTGTGTTTTGCCTCTGTCATCTGTTCCCCATGGACTACACTTCCCATAATTCCCTACCCTCATCACTGCCAGCTGCCTTCTATTGTCCTCACCTGTGTTTGATCTACTCATTAGTCTTTTTGTATATTATGCCCTGTTGGTTGCTTGTTCTTTGTCAGTTGTTGAATGTATGTATTTGAATGTATCTAGACCTACCGTGTTTTGCCCGTGTCCTTTGTGGATGTTTTTGCCTGTTTATGTTTTTGTTTCCCACCGTGGATGTTTTCTTTGTTCCCGTGTCTCCCAGTTCTTTGTATTTGTTTATTTTTCATTAAACTCCATTGCCGCACCTAGATCCAGCTCCTGAACTTTCTTCCCAGCGTTACAATGCCTAAGACCGTCAATCCACACATCTTATCACGTGGCATGTGGAGCGTGTTACCACGGAGACGTAGCGCATGTGGAGGCCCTCGCTATTCTCTATTGCATCCATGTACATCTCACCCCACGCACCCCACCGAGAGTGAGAACAACACATTATAGTGACCAGGAGGAAGTCTACCCTCCCTAGCAACTGGGACAATTTGATTGCTTAGGAGACCTGGCTGGAGTCACCCAGAGGTGGACCAGTTGGTATCAGAACCTTGAGACATCACACAGGTCACATAAACTACAACACATAGAGACTGTATCACCTAGATATCCTATAGAAACTGTGTCTGTTTCCAGAACTACCAAACAAAAACCCCTCACTAAGTCATTTAGAAAAAATGTTATTAAGGTCAAACTTGAAACATAAAATAACAAATGTAAGATAAACATCATATAAAGGTAGGGCTACTAAACATTAGATCTCTTTCAACCAAAGAACTAATTGTAAATTAAATTAATACAGATCATATTTTGGATGTGCTCTGTTTGACTGAAACCTGTGTTAAACCAGATGAATATATTAGTTTAAATTAATCTACTCCCCCAGGTTATTGCTATAAAAATGAGCCTCGTATGAAGGGTCGAGGAGGAGGTGTTGCTACAATTTACAGTGACATTTTTGGTGTTACTCAGAGGACAGGATATAAGTTTAAGTTTTTGAACTAATAATGCTTAATATAACACCGTCAGATATAAATAAAAAATCTCTGTCATCTTTAGCCCTTGCTACAGTATATAGATCACCAGGGTCTTACACTGGTTTCCTTGGTGAATTAGCAAATTTCAGATCTAGCAGTTACTATAGATAGAGCTTTAATTGCTGGTGAATTCAACATTCACATAGATAATGAAAATGACACATTGGGATTAGCATTTATTGATATTCTCAACTCGCTTGGAGACGGAAAATATGTGACAGAACCAACTCATCACCATAATCATAATCATAAGCTAGATTGAATTCTGTCATATGGAGTTGATGTTGATACTATAGAAATTCTACTAAAAATGCAGAGCGATGACATTTCAGATCATTACCTTGTCTCTTGTTTGCTGCAATCAGCTAATGTTACTCAATATAGTTTATGTAGAACAATTTTTCGACCACTAAAGATAGCTTCACTAATAATATTCCAGATCTATCTCATACACTCAGTAAGCCCCAAAGTCTTGAAGAACTTGATGAAATAACAGAAAATATAATTACAGTCTTCTCTTGCACTCTTGATAGTGTCGTCCCCTTTGATTAAAGAAAATGAAAGAAAAAAGCCCTGCACCATGGTTCAATGATCACATTCATGCTCTCAAGAGATCAGCTCAGAAAATGAAGCGCAAGTGGAAGAATACAAAATTAGAGGTATTTCGCGGTGCATGTAAGGACAGTGTCTGTAGCCACAGACAGGCACTGAAAGCTGCCAGGTCAGCATATTTGAGCAAACTCATAGAAAATAACCACAAAAATCCTAGGTGTTTATTCAGTACTGTGGCTAAATTGGTTAGGAATAAAGCCTCACCTGAACCAGATATTCAGTCGCAGCACAATATTAATGACTTCATGAATTTCTTTACTGATAAAATTTAAATAATCAGAAATAAAATTGGAATTATGCAATCATCTGTCATAGTACCTCAGAAAACAGTGTCTCATAATTTTCCTCACGTGCAACTTCAATCCTTCTGTGTCATATGTCATGAAGAGCTAACAAAACATCAAAAGCCACAAAATGTATGTCAGATCCAATACCAATTAAGCTCTTAAAAGAGGTATTCCCTGTAATCTCAGAACCACTTCTTAATATTATTAACTCCTTGCTATCCTTAGGACATGTCCCAAGAAACTTTAAAATGGCAGTTATCAAACAGCTTATTAAGAAGCCACAAAATAATCCTGGAGAATTGGCTATTTATAGACTGATTTCAAATCTCCTTTTTATGTTGAAAATACTAGAAAAGGTTGTCTCTCTCAATTATGTTAATTTCTACAGATAAATAGTATATATGTACAGTTTCAATCAAGATTTAGACCACATCACTTTACAGAGACTTCACTTATCAGAGTTACTAATGACTTGCTCTTATCATCTGATCATGGCTGCATTTCTCTTCTTGTTCTTTTAGATCTTAGTGCTGCATTTGACACAATAAACGATGTCTGTGTAAACAAGTAATTGTCAAATCAAACTCAATTTAAGTATGGAGTGCCACAGGGATCAGTTTTAGGGCCTCTGCTTTTCTCCTTATATATGCTTCCCCTGGGAGATATTATCAGGAATCGTGGAATAAGTTTCCACTTTTATGCCGACGTTAACCAACTTTATAACTGAAATGAAATTTCACAGTTCTCCTACTTAGCAGAGAGTTCTCCTACTCTTAGTTATTGGACCAAAAACCTATAACCAATAAGCAGCTAAAATAAAATTTGGCTCTCGATGGATGTACTGTTACATTGTCTTCAACAGCAAAGAACTTAGGTGTTATATTTGATACCAATATGTCATTTGAAAATCAAATTTCCAATGTTTGTAGAACAGAATTCTTCCACCTAAGAAATATTGCTTAGTTACAACACATGCTCTCTGATACTGATGCCGAGAAAATAATTCATGCATTCATGACCTCAAGACAAGATTATTGTAATATATTACTGTGAGGATGTCCAGCAGGTTCATTAAATAAACTTCATGCAGCAGCCAGCGTGCTGACTATAACCAAGAAATATGATCATATTAGCTCTACAGGTCCTTCTCAAAAAATTAGCATATTGTGATAAAGTTCATTATTTTCCATAATGTAATGATAAAAATTAAACTTTAATATATTTTAGATTCATTGCACACCAACTGAAATATTTCAGGTCTTTTATTGTTTTAATACTGATGATTTTGGCATACAGCTCATGAAAACCCAAAATTCCTATCTCAAAAAATTAGCATATCATGAAAAGGGTCTCTAAACGAGCTATTAACCTAATCATCTGAATCAACTAATTAACTCTAAACACCTGCAAAAGATTCTGAGGCTTTTAAAAACTCCCAGCCTGTTTCATTACTCAAAACCGCAATCATGGGTAAGACTGCCGACCTGACTGCTGTCCAGAAGGCCATCATTGACACCCTCAAGCAAGAGGGTAAGACACAGAAAGAAATTTCTGAACAAATAGGCTGTTCCCAGAGTGCTGTATCAAGGCACCTCAGTGGGAAGTCTGTGGGAAGGAAAAAGTGTGGCAAAAACGCTGCACAACGAGAAGAGGACCCTGAGGAAGATTGTGGAGAAGGACCCGATTCCAGACCTTGGGGGACCTCTAGGAAGCAGTGGACTGAGTCTGGAGTAGAAAAATCCAGAGCCACCGTGCACAGGCGTGTGCAGGAAATGGGCTACAGGTGCCGCATTCACCAGGTCAAGCCACTTTTGAACCAGTGGCTACAGAGAAGCAGCACTGGACTGTTGCTCAGTGGTCCAAAGTACTTTTTCGGATGAAAGCAAATTTTGCATGTCATTCGAAATCAAGGTGCCAGAGTCTGGAGGAAGACTAGGGAGAAGGAAATGTCCAAATTCCTGAAGTCCAGTGTCAAGTACCCACAGTCAGTGATGGTCTGGGGTGCCATGTCAGCTGCTGGTGTTGGTCCACTGTGTTTTATCAAGGGCAGGGTCAATGCAGTTAGCTATCAGGAGATTTTGGAGCACTTCATGCTTCCATCTGCTGAAAAGCTTTATGGAGATGAAGATTTCATTTTTCAGCACGACCTGGCACCTGCTCACAGTGCCAAAACCACTGGTAAATGGTTTACTGACCATGGTATTACTGTGCTCAATTGGCCTGCCAACTCTCCTGACCTGAACCCCATAGAGAATCTGTGGGATATTGTGAAGAGAAAGTTGAGAGACGTAAGACCCAACACTCTGGATGAGCTTAAGGCCGCTATCGAAGCATCCTGGGCCTCCATAACACCTCAGCAGTGCCACAGGCTGATTGCCTCCATGCCACGCCGCATTGAAGCAGTCATTTCTGCAAAAGGATTCCCGACCAAGTATTGAGTGCATAACTGAACATAATTATTTGAAGGTTGATTTTTTTTTTTGTATTAAAAACACTTCTTTTATTGGTCGGATGAAATATGCTAATTTTTTGACATAGGAATTTTGGGTTTTCATGAGCTGTATGCCAAAATCATCAGTATTAAAACAATAAAAGACCTGAAATATTTCAGTTGGTGTGCAATGAATCTAAAATATATGAAAGTTTAATTTGTATCATTACATTATGGAAAATAATGACCTTTATCACAATATGCTAATTTTTTGAGAAGGACCTGTATTTTATCTTGTTACATTTGCTACCTGTTAAATTTCATATTCATTTTAAAATTCTGTTAACTACGTACAAAGCTTTGAATGGTCTAGCTCCACAGTACTTCTACCATACTATATTCCGTTACATTCATTATGATCACAAAATTCTAGCCTGTTAATAGTTCTTAGAATATCAAAATCCACCAAAGGAGGTAGATCCTTTTCTTATTTGGCTCTTAAACTAAGGAATATTCTCCCTAACAATCGAGACAGAAGGGGAACTTTCTGAGACCGTCAATACGTGCATCCCCCTTGTTTGGGATGCAGACACACTCAATCAGTTTAAGTCTAGACTGAAGACTCTTTTATTCAGCCAGGCATACACCTAATTTATCCATCAACTTACAATTAGGCTGCTTTAGTTAGGTCTGCCGGAACTAGAAACGTTTTTATCATAATCTATAACTCTGCAATAAATTGCACGGCATCTACGCTAATAACATTCTATTTCGGGGGCCTGAGCAGCTCAGCAAGTATTGACGCTGACTACCACCCCTGGAGTCGCGAGTTCAAATCCAGGGCATGCTGAGTGACTCCAGCCAGGTCTCCTAAGCAACCGAATTGGCCTGGTTGCTAGGGAGGGGAGAGTCACATGGGATAACCTCCTCGTGGTCTCTATAATGTGTGGTTCTCGCTCTCGGTGGGGCGTGTGGTGAGTTGTGTGTGGATGCCACTGAGAATAGCATGGGCCTCCACACGGGCTACGTCTCCACGGTAATGCGATCAACAAGCCTCATGATAAGATGCGCGTATCGACGGTCTCAGACGCGAAGGCAACTGAGATTCATCCTCTGCTACCCAGATTGAGGCAAGTCACTACACCACCATGAGGACTTACAGCGCATTGGGAATTGGGCATTCCAAATTTGGGAGAAAAAGGGATAAAATTATTATAAAAAAATATAATAATAATAATAAAAAAGAAATTTTATATATATATATATATATATGTCTCAACCTCAGGATTCATATCCCAAGGTTACCAGAGATGGCCAGATCCAGCTCTGGTCTTGCTTGTTTTCGGACTCTTGCTACATGTCACTGAGTGTTGATGACTAAATGCAGCCGGTACCAGCCAGATATCACTTCAGTCTATTTCAATGGACTTCAGCAGATGAACTGAGGCCAACTCCAACCATAAGACATGGGATACTTCATTTGCCAATGCCTGAAACATGGACTTAGAATAGACCTCACTGAAATGACCTGCCGGTTAAACTGTGATGCACATCACTGATTTTACCATTTTACCATTTACATCACTGATATCTGCCTGCATCACCTTGGTCTAATGATGGACTACACTCTTAAAATAGAATACATAGACTATCAATTAATTGCCATCAAAAGCCTTCATCAGCCAACTAACAAAGTATGCATCTATGTGAACTTCTGCAGTTAATCCAGTTAGAAATCTTTTACAAAATCTGTGGTACAGTGTCTTGTATGCTTCAGATGAGTAGCAGATGCTAGGGTGCTAGAGGGGGACTTAAGTATGTAACTTGCCGACTGTGCACTTGACTACATGGCGCGTCTGGATATGACAGTTTACAATAATCTTCTACATAATTTGATCATTATTTGATTAATTAATGCTGCCATGATTGATAGAAAATGTACACAAGTATTTCTTTTTAATAAAATTGAGTTTACTGCCTGCTTTCCTCAGGCGGTAAAATCAATTCAATTCAATTCAATTCAATTTTATTTGTATAGCGCCTTTCACAACACACATCGTTTCAAAGCAGCTTCACAGAACATCAGCATTAACAGACGACAAAAACTGCAACGTCCATAAAGTCGATTAATCATCATTGTGTAATTTAGACAAAATTTGATTTTAATGGTTTAAAAATAATTAAATGATAATTATATTAACTCTTTCCCTTCCAAACACGGAATTTTCCGGGTTTTATGAAAAAGCTTCCGCCAAACACGGAATTTTCCTGGTATCCGTGTTTTAGGTGGAATACGGTAAGAAAGACCCAGACGCATGTTTTGAAAGAGTACGCAACTCTTTGATCAAAGAAACAGACTGCGATCGCCTTAAACGTAAGTGGAGTTTTGAGAATGTAGCTCAAAATGTAGATAGAAATGCCTTTTTCTCAGCTTTTTGTCCTAAATGTTGTTTTTGACTAAAGCCTACCTTTAATGCCTTAATGGCATTAAAAATAACAAATGAAGATAAAATAAAATCGTTTTTTATTTGCCTAAAAGCAGAGGCTCAGATCTTTATTTTGATATATAGCATCTTCATATATTCATGGAATTAAATATTCTATGGGCCATTAAAGTTTTGCGTAAAATCGCCAAAAACCCTGGCGGTGGCTGGCAACTTTTTTTTTTTTAAAACGCTGGCGGGAAAGAGTTAATAACCCCAGTGAGCAAGCCGTAGGCGACTGTGGCAAGGAACACAAAACTCCATAAGATGTAGATTAATGGAGAAAAATAACCTTGGGAGAAACCAGACTCACTGTGGGGGCCAGTTCCCTCTGGCTAACATTATGAATGTAATGTAAATATTAATTATGTATAGGTAAAATCATGTTTTAAAATTATTAAACTAAGTGTTAAGGTGTCAGTGAGTAAAAATCGATTGTGTTTGAACTGTAAGATTAATGACCAAAGTCTTTGAAGTCCATCTAGATTAATTGTAGAGGTTCACATAGATGCAAGTGTCCCTGTCAATTGGCCGACGAAGGCTTTTGTGGGCAATAGTTAGTCTATGCATTCCATTTCACGATCGTAGTCCATCAATCGACCGCGATTTAGTCATCATCATTCAGCTGACATGTAGCAGTGGAGTCCAACATGAAGCAGGAATGGTGCTGGATCCAGCCGGTTCTGGTGACCTCAGGATAGGAGTCCCGAGGTTGAGACAGGGAAACAAATAAAAAGATGTAAGCGTAGATGCCATTCAATTTATTGCAGAGTTTGAGATCATGCTCAATGTTTCTAGTTCCGGCAGACTCAACTAAAGCAGCCTAAGTGTGGGATAAATTAGGTGTATGCCTGGCTAAATAGATGAGTCTTTAGTCTAGACTTAAACTGAGAGAGTGTGTCTGCATCTCGAACAGTGTATCGAGTGCATCTCGAAATCACAATGTAGTAGCCAGGGTTGGGAGGGTTAATTTTGAAATTTATTCCAATACAGATTACAGAACACATGCTGTTAAATGTCATTTGAAATGTATTCGGTTAGATTACTCGAGGTCAGTAATGTATTATAAACACTTTGGATTACTTCTTTAGCACTGGTAGAAAAACTCAAACAAAATACACGTTCAAAATTCATTCTCTGAAAAACCTAAATATTTTTTGCAGTGTTGTTTCTAAAACAAAATTAATTTAAGAATTTGTAGATATTTGTACAGGAAAACAATACAAAAATTATTATCAGGAATATGATTTTTGCCATAATATATAAGGTATAACCAGAAAAAAGAAATTATGATCCAACGTGAATTTTCTTGCTAAAACAAATATGATAGTGTCTGGTAACATGTGCATGTAATATGGCTAGAAATAGCATTTTAGCTTAGCATAAAGCTGACAGTTTAAACAAGGTTTATTTCTATTTTTTCTGCTCAAAACTTACTTAAAACATACTTTTCTGTATGCTCTTATGAATGTAGGACATCATTAGAAAGTATTTCACCGCTGTTCAAATGCATTTTGGATCGCATAATTTATGTGTATAAAAGTTTTCCATCTGAAAGGACTAAATATTAAATGAAACAAATGACAATAAAATGCAAAGTAATCTCTTCATTAATCAAAATATTTTTTTAATGTATCTGTGTTCTAATTACCAGTGATTTAATTGTAACTGTAGTGGAGTTCTTATATTTTGTATTTTAAATACGTAATCCCGTTACATGTATTCTGTTACTCCCCAAAACTGGTAGTAGCACAAATTTGAACCAACTGAAACACTTGTATGCAAAAATCACATACTCCTTGTTTCCTTATAAACATGGAATAAACACAAAAACTATTAAGGGCACAAACGGTGTAGGTACTCAAAGCTATTGGATGTGCTTAGATGCAGCTGGTAGAAGACTCCTATATAGTAAAGGTGGGAGAACTGCCAGGTATTTCTTTCTACTTTGAGCAACCTGATGAAGGTGGCTGCTGGTTGAAGATTGTGATGCAGAGGAGATACTCGATCTTGTGGTACTGGAGCAGTTCATCACCCGGCTACCGAAAGGGACAGCAGAGTGGGTCCGGTGCCACCGACCGGCATCGCAAGATGGGATGGTCCAGCTGACTGAGGATCATATGATGCCATTTTCAGGGCCGCAAGCCCTCTTCCTCTTCTTCTTCTTCTTCTTCTTCTTCTTCTCTCTCTCTCTCTCTCTCTCTCTCTCTCTCCCCAGCTCCTTCCCCTCATCCTTTTCCTTTTCCCCAGAAATGGGAAATTTGGTCCAGGTTCCCGCCGTGCCACAGGCGTTGGAGCATACCGGATACCTGTGAGTATTAAGGGGGGTACATACCAAGCCTTGGTAGATTCAGGTTGAAATATAACCTTCATTCACCAAAGCTTAGTTCAATCTGAGTCTGAGGTTTATTAAGGCGAGTATGTGTGGATGGGTCCTGCAACAAAACGTATCGTGTGATGTGTGTGATTTGCTGGCTGGGGAGGCGGTGCCAGTGCAATCTACGCCAGCTCCACGTCAGGAGGATGTAAGGGAAGAGGATGTCACAGCTTCCCCAGCCCTTAGAGGATTCCCTGCAGGGGATTTTGCTCTGGACAGACGCGAGACGAGAACCTTCGGCATGACTTTGATCAAGTGAAAGTGATTAATGGTCAATGCCTCCAGCCAGCCATCGCATATCCGTATTTTCCAGGATTGGTTGTATCGAGTTACGCAGGACACTCAGACAAATGAGGATGCAACCCAGTTGTTCATACCGCAGAGTCGTCGGGAAATGTTATTCGAGGCGGCTCATTATAATTCAATGGTGGGTTACGTAGAGCAGAAAAAGACATTTTCTGAACTGTCTAATGGCCGTTTCTATTGGCTGGGCATAAGCGGGGATATGTGAAGGTGGTGTGCTAAAAGCATATTGTGCCCCCTTCCATTGATCGAGGTCCCCTTCGATAGAATTGGTATGGACCTCGTCAGGCCATTAGAGTGGACAGCACGCGGACATCGCTTTGTATTGGTTCTGGTGGACTCTGCAATGCTATATTCGGAAGCAGTGCCTCTGTGCAATATTTCATTTCGAAGTATTATTACTCTTCAGAATAATATCCCAAATGCGGATTCCGAAAGAAATTCTCACTGATCAGGGCACTGCGTTCATGTCACGTACACTATGTGAACTGTACAAATTATTGGGGATTAAATAGATTCGGACCAGCATTTACCACCCCTCCACAGGGTTCTCCCCATTTAAATTTTTGTCCGGTTCTGTGCGGATTATAGAATAGTGTAGAATAGAATAGCGGTGTCTAAATTTGATGCGTATCTGATGCTTTGGATTGATGAGCTGCTCGATCGGTTTGCCGTGGATTGCGGATTGGCTGCGGACTGTTATTGCACTCTCCTGACTTCATTCCCTCGCATTTTGTGTGTTTACATTGAAAAGTGATAAAAATAAAGAATTACATGGGCTGTTCACCTGGCCCCTGATTACTGCTTCATAAAAGAGCTAGAGTCTTGTCACACTCTTTTTCTATTGTGATATTTTTTGGCTTTTGGCTTCGGCAGCAACTGTCAGTAGGCATGGTCAGCAGTGGTCTAAACCACATAACTGGTAAACTGGTAATCAGAAGATCACTGGTTCGATCCCCACAGCCACCACCATTGTGTCCTTGAGCAAGGCACTTAACTCCAGGTTGCTCCGTGGGGATTGTCCCTGTAATAAATGCACTGTAAGTCGCTTTGGATAAAAGCGTCTGCCAAATGCGTAAATGTAAATGTAAATGTAAATGCATGGGTCTCACAGACCTAACACTTAAAGTACATTATTAATACTTTTAGTAGTATAGTACATGTTATGGGACAGTATACAGCAAGCAGGGTTTCTGCACAATCAGTGCTTCTGTCCTATGTTGTTTCACATTCCCTCAGAGGGCTACCTGTGTCCTCTGCAGGTGCCTGGCCAGGCAGAGGGAAGGACATAACCTATACAAACTTGAAGGCTTTGTGTTGCAGCCCCAGAGATGTCCTTCACTGATTAACGTCTTTCTTCTTATGTCTGTTTCTTGTACAGTTTTTTTTTTTTCTCTCTTTGCTAATATTTTCTCAAGTGGAACATTTTCAAAAGTCTTAGTACTAATATCGCTACATATCATCAAAATGCAGTTTTTTCAAACATTTCAGCATATTTTCAATTGACAGTACAAAACACAAAATCACAAAGCAAAGTTCCCCTTCTGTCTCTCTCTCCACGTTGTGTCGGAGAAGCGACACTAGGGGTCTCTCTTGAGCACCGAATATACCTCTGATCTATGAAAAAAGGCCAATGAGAAGTTGGAAGCTAGTATTTGCATACCCTGCCCCCGGACATACGGGTACAAAAGCGAGGCAAATACTAGAGTTCATTCAGAAATTTTCTTCAGAGCCGATGGTTGTGCATGCTGTTCGCGTGAGATCACACCAGTTCCAGTATTCCTCTGACGCTCTGCATGCTGTTGGATTGAAGGCGCAATACAGCGGCGATTTCTCCTTCTTGCACTTTGGTGCAGAACAGAAACCAGTGCAGAAACCCAAACTCTAAGAGAGTTGTTTAAAAGAGTTTTCTCTAAAAGAGCAATACACAGCGGCGTTGAACATCCTTTTCAGGACGCATCTTTTTAAATACGTGTTTCCATAGCTGAGGCAGCATTGTGGTCGTAGGCTTTCTTTTGTCATCCGAGCAAGCCAAGCCTCCTCGCTCCTCCGCTCTCACTACCCTCGGCAGTAGAGCGGTCCCAGACCACTCCCCCCCTGCACGCCATGGCCCCCTCCTGCAAGTCCACCGGGCCAAGGCACTCCAAAATTTGCACTTGGGTAGTCCTGTTCTTGATGTGCCGCAGGAACTGCACTTGAACAGGCGATGGCCACCCTCGTGGTCCGGAAACACAACACATGGACTGGACCTGATCGCAGTAGAGGAGGTAGACAAAGCACGCTTTCTCAAATGCTCCCGTCTCCCAGCTCCATCTATTCGGCGACACCACATGACGACTCCACCCAGCAGTCCTCAGTGGTGAAGAAACAGACGGAGGCTATTTCACACATCCTGCCCTGCCGCAAACCTGCCGCCAGGGGCCATGCCCTGTCTGCTTGCCGAGGGAGTCCTCCTGAGGCTTTCAAGAAAGAAAGAAAACAAGCATCAACAAGCATGGGCCAAGCTCTCAGCCCCGGCGTCGAGCTCCCCGCAGAAGATGGACGCCCACTCATCTCACGGACCCCCTCGAGGACCCGGAAGGCTCCCAGGCGCTCCTGAGATGACCGACCCAGAGACCGAGACATTAGCTACGGAGCTGTTAAGAGCACTCCATCCCCGGTGGGGGGCTGGGAGGAGAATATTTTGTTGAATTCATTTCATTTGGCCGCACCCCCTAACGGGGACTGCGGTCCTCACATTCTCAATAATAGAGCTATTTCCTTTTTTGTCTCTGGGTCACCTGACCCGCAAATGCCGTTCTCACGGCACTCTGCTGCCAGGCCTCAACAGTCCCGGCATGCTGGACGCGGCCACAGTCCGCCTTCAGCCCCACGACTGTCCCCCGGCCGGTTCTGACGAGTCTAGAGGACGCCTGCAACCAGACCTCCTCCTCCAGTCATGAACCCACCCCTGCCGGGCGCGGAGCAAGGTAAGTTCTTTGAGTTTATTCTCAGCACCAAAGCCTCGGGACGCACCCTTGCCTCCCGACGCCACATTACCTGCTTCACCCCGCTGCGAAGCCTCCGCCGGGTACGTCCAAAATACTCGTCCCATTGGTACCCCCAGCACGGACTTTGGAGGCGTGGCTATTCACTGCCCAACCTGTCACGCTGGCTGTACCGGACCATTCGACTCGGTTACGCAATTCAGTTTGCCAGGCCCCGCCCCCCCCTTCGCGGGCGTCCGTTTCCGCAGTAGACGGCAAACATGCCAAATTCCTGCACAAAGACGTGATAGGGCCTGTCCCCCCAACCAAAATGGAGAAGGGTCTCTACAGCCCTTACTTCGTTGTACCCAAGAAAGGCGGCGGATTACGACCAATCTTGGACTTGCGAGTTTTTCAACCGAGCACTGCTCAAACTCCCGTTCTAAATGCTCACGCAAAAGTGTATCTTAACATGCGTCCGGCACCTAGGTTGGATCGCAGCGATAGACCTGAAGGACGCGTACTTCCACGTCTCAATTCTGCTGCAACACCAACCCTTCCTACGGTTCGCATTCGACGGCCAGGCGTTTCAGTACAAAGTCCTCCCCTTCGGCATGTCTCTGTCCCCTCGTGTCTTCACGTAAGTCGCAGAGGCAGCCCTTGCCCCGCTCCGAGAAGCCGGCATCCGCATACTCAACTACCTCGACGACTGCCTCATACTGGCCCACTCCTGAGAGTTACTATGCGCTCACAGAGACCAGGTGCTTAAACACCTCAGCCGCTTGGGGCTTCAGGTCAACCGAGAAAAGGGCTAGCTCACTCCGGTTCAGAGCATCTCCTTTCTCGGCATGGAGTTAGACTCAGTCTCAATGTCTGCACGTCTCACCAACGAGTGTGCACAGTCGGTGCTGAAATGCCTTGCAAAGTTCAAGCCAGGCACAACGGTCCCTCTAAAACTCTTCCAGAGGCTCCTGGGGCATATAGCATCCTCCGCCGCAGTCACGCCGCTGGTGTTGATACATATGAGACCGCTTCAGCACCCCTTCTCCGACACATCGTCGAGATTCCGTTTAATACATTTGTCTATCATTCGATCCAACTTAATTTAATGATTAATCAATTAATAATTTGGTATGTCTATACATTTTCAACTGGTTTGACTATTTTTAAAATTTGTAAAATATCAACATCTACTGTAAATCACGTTCAGAATAGGAAAACATAATTAATTTGATACAATATTACCAATTTATATCATACATAACCACCATTGTTTCCAATATGTACCATATGCATTTAGAGTATGTATATGTGTATTTGCAATTTGTTAATATAGTGGAAGACACAGCGCAAAAGAGGAACCAAACATTTAATTTGTATACTGGAGGCCAGACCGAGAGGTCATCAGAGGGAGGAAGATGGTTGGAACTGGTGAGCCCAATTACACCTTGGTAATCAATTTCCAAATTACTGTCAGAATTGACAGAGAATCCCAGTCCAACGTCATACTGCATCTTCATTGATCACATCTTGTGATTACACACTGGGTTGATGTTACATGCATTATATAACAGATTTGTAATAGATTTGCACTACGTGTGTGTATGTATGAAGGTGAGTGTATGTGCGTATATGTATAATTATTTATTTGTATTATTCCTTTTTTGTTTTTAATTACCTATGTCTTGCTGCTGTTTTTGTATTGTTTGTATTGTTGTACACTGGAAGCTCCTGTCACCAAGACAATTTCCTTGTATGTGTAAGCATACTTGGGAATAAAGCTGATTCTGATTATGAATTTACAGTGGTCAATTTGGTCAGGCAATGTAAGTGTAATTCCTACTGTGACTATACAACTGTAAAAAAAAAATATTCAACTAATTTAAGGTTAATTTGAAACAATCATCTTGCATTGTTTGCTACAGAATGAACACTGATAAAATTGGTAAATTTAAAGAAGATCACTCTGTTGTGTTTGGTTGATTAAACCAAATCTTTTCAATACACATCACAATAATCCTGTGTTCTGAAACTGTGATTATATGAGAGGAAAGATGTACAACCCTGATGAAAGCATATTAACAGGGTTTGAAAGAATGGCTAGCTTAGCTATGTTACAAGTGTGATCAGTTTTGTGTTTAATACTAAAGTTTTGAAAATGTACTACTTAATGTGAAAATAGTAACAAAGCGTTAAAACAAATGGTAAAATGCAAAGCAACTGATATTTCTCCTTCTGCTAGTTAGTATCTAGAATGTTCTGTGGTAAAATGCCTCTGCTGTTATCTGTGTAAGTCTCTAGAATGTTCTGTGGTAAAATGAAACTGTATCTTTGTTAGAATTGCTTCTCTTCTGCAGGTGCCTCATGGCCATAAGTCTGCGTTCAAAAACACTAAGTTGTCTTTGCCTAGACCTGGCTATGCTGTATGCATCTAATTAAATCTCAGTAAAGCTCACATGAATCTTGGTCTCTTCTTTTTCTCTGACCATCCTAGGTATATTATTATTAGGGCTCTCAATCGATTAACATTTTTAATCAAATTAATTACATGATGTCCCGATTAATTAATCGTGATTAATCGCATTTAATCGCATATACAAATATTTTCAGATAATTAAAATGCATTACATTCTTGTGGCAGAAGAGTTAATCACTGATAAGACAATACAAAAAACGGCTTTAGAATACAAAGTATTGTTAACTACCATATTATTGAACATAAGTCAATCATTGGCATACAGTTCACAGCAATCCATTTCACAAGTGAATTTGTAAATCAGTTCTAGATTCATTATGAGGGCTTGTTTAAGGACCCGTCAATTTCAACAAGCGTCAGCGTCAGACGTTGTGTAGCGTCACTGTGTCAATTGAAATATAGTTTATTATTTAGAACACATATTGAGATCCCTTAGTTAAAATTTGCGCCCCATCAAATGTTTTGAACGCAAGTACGTAATGCATGTTTGTGTTGTGCTTTCTGGTTGTTTTCTTCACTGTATAAACTGCGCATTGCCACACAGCTGAAATTTCAATTACTGCCTTCTGGAGTAAACAGGTGGTACTACAAGCTTGCATTTCTCAGGAATCTTCCTTATTACAATCCGGGGGCATTTTGATTAATTGTGTAAAAAAAAAAAAAAATAATAAAATGAAATTGCACTGAATTAACACATTAAATCGACAGCCCTAATTATTATATAATATACTATAAGTACGGTTTTACTTATAGTATTTGCTGACAAAGTTTAATAATTCAACCATTTATAGAGTTTAAGGGAACTTTCTTTGAAAAACATAACTTTTTATTGTAATTTTGGAAACATTTTTATTTTTTTTACTTAAAAACATTACAAACATTTTGGTAACACTTCAAAATAAGATTCCATTCATTAACATTGGTTATTGAATTAGGTATAATCAACATCAACAATAAACAATATATTTTTACTGCATTTATTACTCTTTTTAATGCTAGTTAATAAAAGCACAATTATTAATTGTTAGTTCATAGTGCATTAACTAATGTTAACATATACAAATTTTTATTAAAAAATGTATTACTATATATTGAAATTAACATTAACCAGGATTAATGAATACTGTAAAAGTATTGTTCATTGTAATGTCATGATAACGAACGTTATTAACTAATGGTAACATATGAAACCTTATTGTAAAGTGTTACCATCATTTTAATTAAAATATCCAAAGAAATTTAACAGCATTTATTAATCTTGGTTAATGTTAGCCTGCAGCCTTTGACACAGTCAACCATCAGATCCTAATCTCCACCCTCTCTTCTCTGGGCATCACAGGAACTGTGCTGGACTGGTTTAACTCCTATCTCTCAGGTAGGTCCTTCAAGGTAGACTGGAGAGGTGAGGTGTCCAAGCCACATCAGTTACTTACTGGGGTACCTCAGGGATCAGTGCTTGGGCCACTTCTCTTCTCTATAAACACAACATCACTGGGACCCATCATTCAGTCACATGGTTTCTCTTACCACTGCTACGCTGATGACACACAACTCTACTTGTCTTTTCAGCCGCACGTCTGGTCTTTAATGAACCAAAGAGAGCACATGTTACACCACTCTTTGTCTCTCTCCACTGGCTGCCGGTTGATGCATGTATCAAATTCAAGGCTCTGATGCTGGCATACAAAACAGTCACTGGATCTGCTCCAGCATACCTAAAATCATTTCTGCAAAACTACAAGCCTATCAGAAGCCTAAGGAATGTCACCTTGCCTTACCAACACAAAGAGGCACCTAAATACTTTGTCCTGTGGCAGCCTCCCAGGCCCCCTGATCCTGTCATTGCCCTGTGGCCAGCTCCCAGGCCACCTGACCCAGTCCCCGTCTTGTGCTCCCTGTGGACTGCCTGTCTGCTCCCTGTGCCCCTTGGACTGCCTTCTTGCCCTCTGTGCCCCCTTGGACTTCCCTCGACTGTCCCAGAGCCACCGCCTGTAGCCATGACCGTCCAAGAGCCAGCGCATATCAAGCCACCCGAGCCTCCCAGGGCTCCGCCTCTCGAGCCTCCCAGGGCTCCGCCTCCCGAGCCATCCAGGGCTCTGCCCCTCGAGCCTTCCTCGGCTCCGCCCCTCGAGCCTCCCATGGCTTCAATTCCTGAGCCTTCCACGGCTCTGCCTCCCAGGGCTCCGCCTCCCGAGCCTCCCACGGCTCCGCCTCCAGAGCCATCCAGGGCTCCGCCTCCGCTCCCCAGCTCACGCCTGTCATGGTCAGCGACCCAGAGCCAACGCCAGCCACGGTCTGCGAGCCACAGCCGACGCCTGCCACGGTCTGCGAGCCAGAGCCCACGCCTGCCACGGTCTGCGAGCCAGAGCCCACGCCAGCCACGGTCAGAGAGACAGAGCCCATGCCAGCCACGGTCAGCGATCCAGCATTGCCAGTCTCGTCCGCCCGGAGGAGGAGGAGAAAAGGAAAGGCCTCTGCTCTCCAGCCTCCGCCTACCACGGACAACCAGCCAATGCCTGCAGCCCCGAACGTTGGTGAGCCAGTGCCGGTAGCCTCGAACGTCAGTGAGCCAGTGCCTGCAGCCTTGAACATCCCAGAGCCAGCACCTGTAGCTCCAGGGCTTCGCCTCTCGAGCCTCCCAGGGCTCCGCCTCCCCAGCCTCAGGGATCAAGCCACATCAGTTACTTACTGGGGTACCTCAGGGATCAGTGCTTGGGCCACTTCTCTTCTCTATAAACACAACATCACTGGGACCCATCATTCAGTCACATGGTTTCTCTTACCACTGTTACGCTGATGACACGCAACTCTACTTGTCTTTTCAGCCGCACGTCTGGTCTTTAATGAACCAAAGAGAGGAACATGTTACACCACTCTTTGTCTCTCTCCACTGGCTGCCGGTTGATGCATGTATCAAATTCAAGGCTCTGATGCTGGCATACAAAACAGTCACTGGATCTGCTCCAGCATACCTAAAATCATTTCTGCAAAACTACAAGCCTATCAGAAGCCTAAGGAATGTCACCTTGCCTTACCAACACAAAGAGGCACCTAAATACTTTGTCCTGTGGCCGCCTCCCAGGCCCCCTGATCCTGTCATTGCCCTGTGGCCAGCTCCCAGGCCACCTGACCCAGTCCCCGTCTTGTGCTCCCTGTGGACTGCCTGTCTGCTCCCTGTGCCCCCTTGGACTGCCTTCTTGCCCTCTGTGCCCCCTTGGACTTCCCTCGACTGTCCCAGAGCCACCGCCTGTAGCCATGACCGTCCAAGAGCCAGCGCATATCAAGCCACCCGAGCCTCCCAGGGCTCCGCCTCTCGAGCCTCCCAGGGCTCCGCCTCCCGAGCCATCCAGGGCTCTGCCCCTCGAGCCTTCCTCGCTCCCGAGCCTCCCATGGCTTCATTCCTGAGCCTTCCACGCTCTGCCTCCCAGGGCTCGCTCCCGAGCCTCCCACGGCTCGCTCCAGAGCCATCCAGGGCTCCGCTCGCTCCCAGCTCATGCCTGTCACGGTCAGCGACCCAGAGCTACGCCAGCCACGGTCTGCGAGCCAGAGCCGACGCCTGCCACGGTCTGAGCCACAACGCCTGCCACGGTTCGAGCCAGAGCCCGCCAGCCACGGTCAGCGAGACAGAGCCTCGCCAGCCACGGTCAGCGATCCAGCTGCCAGTCTCGTCCGCCCGGAGGAGGAGGAGAAAAGGAAAGGCCTCTGCTCTCCAGCCTCCGCCTACCACGGACAACCAGCCAATGCCTGCAGCCCCGAACGTTGGTGAGCCAGTGCTGGTAGCCTCGAACGTCAGTGAGCCAGTGCCTGCAGCCTTGAACATCCCAGAGCCAGCACCTGTAGCTCCAGGGCTTCGCCTCTCGAGCCTCCCAGGGCTTCGCCTCTCGAGCCTCCCAGGGCTCCACCTCCCCAGCCATCCAGGGCTCTGCCCCTCGAGCCTTCCTCGGCTCCGCCCCTCGAGCCTCCCATGGCTTCAATTCCTGAGCCTTCCACGGCTCTGCCTCCCAGGGCTCCGCCTCTCGAGCCTCCCAGGGCTCCGCCTCCCGAGCCTCCCAGGGCTCCGCCTCCCGAGCCTCCCACGGCTCCACCTCCAGAACCATCCAGGGCTCCACCTCCAGAGCCTCCTACGGCTATGCCTCCAGAGCCTTCCAGGGCTCCGCCTCCAGAGCCTCCCATGGCTCCGCCTTCCGATCCTTCCTCGGCTCTGCCTCCTGAGCCAACCTCAGCTCTGCCTCCTGAGCCTCCCTCAGCTCCGCCTCCTGAGCCTCCAGAGCCTTCCATGGTTCCACCTCCCACGGCTCTGTCTCCTGAATAGCCCTCGGCTCTGCCTCCTGAGCCTCCCTCGGCTCTGCCTCCCGAGCCTTCCGCAGCTTCGCCTTCCACGGCTCCGCCACCCGAGCCTTTCTCGGCTCCGTTTCCTGAGCCTCCCCCAGCTCTGCCTACTGAGACTCCCACGACTCTGACTCCAGAGCCTTCTACGGTTCCTCCTCCGGTTCCCATGGCTCCGCCTACCTCGGCTCTGCCCTCGGGGTTCCCCATGGCTGTCCTGTGGCTGCCTCCCAGGCCTCCTGAACCTGTCCCTGTCCTGTGGCCGCCTCCCAGGCCTCCTGAACCTGTCCCTGCCCTTTGGCCGCCTCCCAGGCCTCCTGAACCTGTCCCTGTCCTGTGGCCGCCTCCCAGGCCTCCTGAACCTGTCCCTGTCCTTTGGCCGCCTCCCAGGCCTCCTGAACCTGTCCCTGTCCTGTGGCTGCCTCCCAGGCCTCCTGAACCTGTCCCTGTCCTGTGGCCACCTCCCAGGCCCCCAAATCCTGTCATTGCCCTGTGGCCAGCTCCCAGGCCACCTGACCCAGTCCCCGTCTTGTGCTCCCTGTGGACTGCCTGTCTGCTCCCTGTGCCCCCTTGGACTGCCTTCTTGCCCTCTGTGCCCCCTTGGACTTCCCGTCTGCCCCCTGTGGCCCCTTGGACTGCCTTCTTGCCCTCTGTGCCCCCCTTGTACTGCCTGTCTGTTTGCCCCTTGTGCCCCCTTGGACTGTCTGTTTGCCCCTTGTGCACCCTTGGACTGTCTGTTTACCCCTTGTGCTCCCTTGGACTGTCTGTTTGCCCCTTGTGCCCTCTTTTGTCTGCCTGCCCCCCCTCACTCTGTGGACAATTTTTGTTTTTTGGGTATTCTTTTTTTAAGAGCATCTGGAAGCCACTCCTTTGAGGGGGGGTTATGTCACGATTCCCTTGTTGTCTGCCCTGTGTTTCACTAGTCTTTGTCAAAAACTACACTTCCCACAATTCCCGGCCCTCATCACTGCCAGCCCTGTGTCATTGTTCTCACCTGATTGTCGGTTGTTATCATCATGGCTCCTGTGTATTTAAACGCTGCTGTTTCTCCACTCCTTGTCGATCATTGTATGTTTCACTGAAGGTGTATGTTTCAGATGTTTTGTATGGTTTGATGAATTTAGATGTTTTTATGTTACCTTTGCCCATCGTGGATGTTTCCCCAGCCTGTTTATTCTTTTATGTTTTTCGTATTTTGGTTTTATTTTCCCACCGTGGATGTTTCATTTGTTCCTGTTTGTTTTGTGTTCACGCTAATTAATAATAAAGAACCCGCATCTAGATCCTCACTCCTCGTCTGCCCTCGTCTGCATTCCTAACACCCTTTCAGCAGTTAGTGTGTTTAAACAAAGTGGGCAATTTATAATAGCATCTTAAAGCCAATTTAAGTACAAGTTACAGACATCCTATGAATGTACGCAAATCTTGAGTTGTTTATAATGTACCGATTTTCTAGCACAATTGTATACATATTGTTTTTTTAAGCATATATCCATTATATTATATTATAAAATTACTTCCAAACAAATGATTAAGGAAATTGTTTATGATTGTAATTGTTATATTGCATATTTCGACATATTTATTTATTTATTTTTTCAATTTGTATTTTTGAATTACAGTCTTTATTTTTTGCAGTGCATAGACCTACTATTGTAGTTTTACAATTTACATGCATTGTCTCCTGAGGCTGCAGATTGTATTATAAAAATAAAGTGTTCATTTGAACTCATATCAGCCATATATGTGTAGTACAATACAAACATTAAAGTGTAGTGGATAAAATACTTGAATAATCCTATTAAAATATGTAATTAAGAGTGTTGTTTATCTTCCTCAAGCAAGTCATTTCTTTTATAAATGTTTAAATGGATAACATAATTTCAACATGAAAATAGCATGTTATGACAGGTGAATATCCCAGAGTGACAATCACTGGCAAAGCAGTTAACCTCAGATCATGAGATTAATCCGCTAGAAGAGCAGAGCCAAAACACAACTTCCCTAGGTTTAAATTTTACGCCTTTAAGGCACAAAGTTGTCTGGTTTAAAACTGGGCACGCAAACACCATTCCTCAGAATTTTCTGACTGAGGGACAAAGAGCACATCGCTCACACCTCAAAAAACCCTGAGTCTGTATTGCGGCCAGCTTACGCATTGTCTCATTCCCTTCATCTCTGGGAACCAAGGTTACATATGTAACCGAGAAGTTCCCTTACGATTTCAGTACACTTGACATTGTATCACTTAAGCTGACACAAATGAGGAAAAGAGTCCCATCATGCCGCACTTCACTATATAACCTTCCAAGAGAGGAAAAATTATGCCACAGTCCCCCGGGACAGCGACCGCCATGAGTATATCGCAAGTGAATGAACCCCATGGTGAGCCAGGAGGGAAAAACTCTGAATATATATATATATATATATATATCAATGAACTATTGTCATATAGTATGAATTAACCCCTCCATGAACTCAGTCAGGAAGGAAGTTTTATTTATAATGAAAGCGCTTGCGAATTTGGGAAATACAATGGTCAATGCAGGTTGTGTAAAATGACAGAGAGCCCGTACTTAAAAAGAGGGGCATAAATGTATGTTTGGCCAACAAAATAGCAAGCGCTCTGGACAGAGAGGACTTGCGATGAGAGATATGTCACATCTAGGTTGTAGAACCTAGCGAATGTGTTTTGAGAAGACCATCCTGCTGCAAATCATATGTCTTATAAGGACACACCATTCGTCTAGGCCATTCCTCTAGTTGAGTGTGCTTCAACACCAACTGGGCAATTTGCGACTCATAAGCCAGGACGATCGCATCAGTGATCCAGTGACAAAGTCTTTGCTTGGAGATGGATATTCCTTTTGTGCATCCTCCAATGTATGTGTGTAGCACTAGCAGCATGGCATTAACAAATGCAAAGTCTGTTCCTAATTAAATGGAGGAGGGAAAAAGGCCTGAAGATGAACCACCTGTGCTCTGAAAGCATGGTTAGAACCTTTGACACATAGCCTTTTCTAGGTTTGACAGTGACTTTTGACAGATCCGGACCAAACTCCAGACATGAATTGTCGACTGACAGTGCTTTTAAATCACTGAAGCATTTTACTGAGGCTAGAGCCAGCAGTAATGTGGTCTTAATAGAAAGCACAAGCAATTCAGAGTCCAGAGGCTCGAAGGGGGGCCCCTTGAGTACTTTAAAGGCCAAAGTTAGGTCCCAAGTCGGAACTGTAGTTTGTCGAGGGGGATTCAGACACCTAGCTCCCCTAAGGAACTTTATGGTTAAATTATATTTGCCTATAGAGGGGCCGGCGCTTCGGGTGCATGACACGCAGATATAGTCGCCACATAAACTTTGAGCGTTGAATGAGTGAGCCCTGCGTCCAATTGCTCTTGAATAAATTTGAGAATTTCAGGTTTGGGGCAGTTCACTGGGTCTTTTCCATTTGAAAAGCACCAATTAGTGAACAAATTCTATTTCAGTGCTTAAAGGCATCTTGTAGATGGTGCTTTAGGCTGTAAAATTGTTTTCTTAACCGACTCAGTTCTTTTAAATTTAGCGTGCCCCATTCAGGGGCCATACATGCAGGTTTCACAGCTGGGGCTCGGGATTCCAGATTGTGCCCTGAGCTTGAGAGAGGAGATCTCTCCTCAGCGGTATTTCCCATGGAGGGCCGTCCAAAATCTTTATAATTTCTGGAAACCAGGACTGGTTGGGCCACTTTGGCACAACCGATAGAACCCATGTTGGATGCATCCGTGGTCACCACTTTACACCTGAAAATCTGCCTCAGCATGACACCTTGCTGGTAGAATGCAGGAGCTGTCCAAGGTTCAGGAGCAGCTAGACGGCAGCGAGATATAGTGATGCGCGTGGCACACGGCACTTGAGCTAACACTGAAGAGGTCTCATGTATAAAAGACCCAATGGAATAACGGCAGATGCCGCCGCCATAAGCCCCAATGATTTTTGAAACAGCTTCAGTGGAAGTGTTCTCCCCAGTTTGAACTGAGACAGACACAGGAGCATGGCCTGAACGTGCTTGCTCACTGAGTCGAGTCACACTCCTAAAAAGGAGATTTGTTGGCTGGGGGAGAGTGTGCTCTTTGCCCAGTTGATATTGAGGCCCAAGCTGTTCAGATGTTTCTTGAGAATGGTACAAGAGACATGATATTCGTTGTCATCAGCTTTTCCATGAAACTAAGCAAGCGTTTGCATATCAAATTTGACATTCTTTCATTAATATTTGTACGTGTAGGTAACAAAACATTAAAATCTCTGGTTACAAATCATACTGGTTAATTTCTTGGTTATACAACATGGATAAAACTTTACTGAGGTACATCAGGCTATAATCATTCATTTGTCAGTTATACCACTTACCACAGTTCAAAGCAATTGACAGAATCACCTAGCAAGACTAGGTATTGTATAAATCGTGGGTTTAAATCCATTCTGTACATTTTAGAAGGTTAAATCGGTAAAGTACAGTGACTTTGTGTAGAATGTTCCTGGATTAAGGTGAAATGAGTTAGTAATCCAATCGTGCAAATCTGATGGTCTTTTGGAAACCTATCAAAGAGAAGTCTGCTTTAACTCTGTGTGGAAGATCAGGTCGTGCAGAGGGGCCTTTCTGAGCAATGTTGATGCCTGGGCCATCTAATTTATGATGTTGTGGAATTCCAGGATAAAGACTGGGTAAATCCTAGATTCAAATCATGTAATTTCAATTCTTCTGCATGTATAATACTACATCCCCATGGTCCACTTTAGTGAGGAGAGTGGAATCACTGTGCAAGTGAGCTGAATAGACCGCCTGCTAGGATTTTGTAAGTTTGTGAGAGGCAGATCTGCAAAATGCGGTTGCTTGATGGTGTCTGACTGCAAGAACCATTCATCAATGCAAGATTTTTCAGGTTGCTCTGGAGGAGACCACTCGAGACAGAGTTCTTTGACTACCCTTGAAAGGACACGAAGCATCTCCTTGTCAGTGGCGTGTGCACGCTCCAAGCTGGGGGAAGGGGTGGCAACGTCCTCCATTGACCACTCACCAGATGTAGCAAGAGATATAACATCATCATCTCCAGCATCAGCAATGCTGAACATGACAAGGTTGTGCCGGAATGAGGTCCACCTCAAACTCATCCTGCTTGACCTCGTAGCCCCACCATACCTCCTCGTGTGATCCCTGAGAGTTAGAGAAGAGGCAGATGGGAGGGCATGGGAGGCTAAATTGTCCCTCAGAATGAGGGTAATTTGCGAGCGAAGAGTTTTGAGACACATGCCTTCACAGTTAGGGCAGTCTGTCTCCATGAGAGCTGTTTCTGTGTGGTGGCCAGAGAGGGAATGCAGTGCTCATGCTGATCTGAAGGCAGGATGAGTCTCTCGCACAAGGAACACTTACGGAACTACATCTTTAAAAGCACCCCCAGATCATCACCAATCCTCCACCTGGTCATCTAATGGTTAGACGGAGACCTGTAGGTGCCTTCAAGCCATGGTGTCTCGCACCCACTGTGAAATTTGGTGGAGAATCTGTGATGATCTTGGGGTTCTTCAGCAAGACTGGAATCGTACAAGCCACGTACAAGGTTACTCTGGAAGAAAACTTGCTTCCTTCTACTCTGACAATGTATCCCAACTCTGAGGATTGTTTTTTCAAATTCTAATCACATTATAAAATCTTACGACGTCCTAAAAAAAACTCAGAAATGGTGGAAGACTTCATAGACATTGCCGTGGTCAATAGTTTCATATTGTTTAAGGAATGGCGACACATTCGTGTGGCACCAGATGAACTTAACCCAGTTACCATAGATTTCAGAGAAAACCTGGCTCGTCAGATGGGTGGTATCAATATTCATGGAAGTTTCCTTTTGCATACACTAAAGCCTGTAGTCCTTTCTTTGCATCACTCCACAAAGCCCATGACCCTAAATTTGAAGAGTCCTATAAGAGATGTTGGCTATGTTATTGGAAAAGTAGGACTGAAAATAAAAATAAAGTAGCATGTTGCCAGAATGTAATGGCAAAATAATTAGCTTGGTTTGCAATTGTAGGAATTGTTTTCAACCTTGGCACACAAGGCATTCGCGAAGAGGCCTAGGTTGGGATGTGTTTACTGGTGTTGTTGTCCTCCCCTCTTTTCTCCTTCTCTTCTCTCTACAGGTATTGCAGTTGTTGAGTATTTATTAATTTATATATATTCTGTTCCTGCACTCTTTATTAAAATGTTTTTACTGTAGATATTTCGAAAGTTTGATTTTGTATGTTTTGCTATGTAATTTGTGTGTAATTCTAATGTTCAAATTAAATAAAGAATGTGTTTTATTGAACACTAAAATGTATCTCAATGTATTATTACAGGTGCTCAAAAGGAGTATTTGAAGAGTGGTCATGTGAAATGTATCATAACATTTTAAAAATTAGTTTTATTCCATTTTCCCACAAATCACTAGAATGGTCATAACTTTTAAACAACAGATTATATTTCTAATCTGTCTGCTATTCTGCATTGCCCACAAAAGTATGCATATTTCACACACTCCAAGTTTCCCTCTAGCTTGTAATTAAAATGGTTGAAAATGTTGTTGTCTGATAACGTATGTGTCACGGAGCGCTCAGCTACGCCCCGCTGGTTTCATCCGCTCCCTCTCCCCAGAGTTTTAAGAACTACACTTCCCATCTTCCACTCTGTCATTATCCAGCTCCATCCCTGCCTGATTTACCTGATTATCCTCATCACCGTCACCTGTTCATCATTATCTCCCCTATATCTGGACTGCCCCATTCATTGTTACTTTGCGAAGTGTTGTTCTGCTCTGCTGACATTACCAAGCATTATTCCCTGATCCCCATTATTCTCTGGACCTTAGATCTCTGCCTGGACTCTATACTCTGTGAATCTTTGCTGCCTGCCCTGACCCTTGCCTGTGTCTGACTACGAGTACTGGATTGTCCCTTTATCTGAGCCTGCCCTTGTTTATGTCTGCTTCTCTCTGCTTGATCACATGTGTGAATAAACTACTGCAAATGGATCCAAACGCCTCTGCCTCCACATTACAGAACACTTCGCCACCACAGGATCCAGCAGATTTGTTCTGCCTAGCCCACGAGGTTTCTTTACAAGCATCGGAGTTGGTTACACACTGTCAGCAGCTGGTTAAATTGACTACCCTCACTGAGGAACTGGTGAAATCCATACAAGCACTCACCCCAGCGATCACGGCCGCTAATCAGGCTCCACCATCCGCCGCACCTGCGCCTTCTCCGCCTGTTGTGAGTACCTCTTCCAGCAATCCCAAACTGTCATTTCCCGAAAAATTCACTGGTTCACCCATCTCTTGTAAAGGTTTTCTGATGCAATGTGAGATCTATTTTAACCAGTCACGGGAGCATGCCACCGACGACAGCCGTATCTCCTTTGTGTGTTCGCTCCTCACTGGAAAGGCGCTGGAGTGGGCAACGGCGATGTGGTCAGGAGGTCAGCTCTCTACTCTCTCTTATGATATGTTTGTTACTCACTTCAGAGAGGTGTTCGAACACCCAGTGGGCGGAAAGGATCCGGGGGAACTCCTTCTTTCGTTAAGCCAGGGAAGCTCCACAGCAGCCGATTACACTCTCGCCTTTCGAACGCTTGCTGCACAGATGGGCTGGGCTGAGGACCCCCTCAAGCTCTTATACCAAAGGGGTCTCATCTCAGAGCTTCAGGGAGAGCTAGCCTGCCGCGATGATGGAAAGACGTTAAATCAGATTATGGAGCTCGCCATTCGTCTCGACCATCTCATCCGGGCTCGCCGCTCATCGTACAAAACTAACTACTTTGTTAATTCCCCAGTAAGCACAGAACCAGAGCCTATGCAGATCGGCTTCACCCATATCACTACGGCCGAGCGTGAGAGGAGAAGGCGGCATAATCTGTGCATGTATTGCGCCCAATCTGGTCATCTGAGAGCTGCCTGTCCAGTGAGACCTCCTGGGAGACCCACACCCCCAGATTCGATTGCGGTGAGTCCCCATGTTTCATCTCTAAACTCACTCATTTTGGAGATTTCGTTAAGTTCTAATGGAGAGTGTGTCAAAACTAAAGCATTGATTGACTCAGGAGCGGCAGGGTGTTTTGTTGATCTTGCTTTTGCCAAAACTCATCGTCTTCCTCTCGTCTCTTGCGATCCCTGGATGGCAGTCGCAGCGCTGGATGGGCGCCCCCTTGGGACCGGGAGGGTACAGTATATCACACAACCCCTCACGCTTAACATCGGCTCTCAGCACACCGAAACTATATGACTGTTTACCATTAATTCACCTCTTCATCTAGTAATACTAGGATTTCCCTGGTTGGAGGATCATAACCCCCAGATTTCCTGGTCAGAGAGGAGGATTTCCCAGTGGTCTCCCCGTTGTCAGAGAAACTGCGCACCCACTGTCCAAGTTCCTGAAGCACGCGCACCCACTGTCCAAGGTCCTGAAGCATGCCACGTTTCATCTACGGAGTCGGAGCTTCATAAGGTACCGGCAGTTTATCACGATTTAAGCAGGGCATTCAGCGAGAGAGAGGCTGATCAACTACCGCCACATCGAGCGGGCGATTGTGCCATTGAACTCCTACCTGGGGCTGTACCACCTCGTGGGAGAGTTTACCCATTGTCCTAGCCTGAGACTGAGGCCATGCAAGCGTACATCGACGAGCAACTATCCAAGGGCTTCATCACTACCTCTACATCCCCTGCTTCAGCTGGATTCTTTTTCGTGAGGAAAAGGGACGGTGGCCTCCGGCCGTGCATTGACTTCCGGGGCCTGAATGAGGTGACGGTGAAATATCGATATCCCCTGCCGTTAGTTCCTGCTGCCTTGGAGATGCTTCGCACAGCCCGGTACTTCACCAAGCTGGATCTACGGAATGCTTATAACCTGATACGCATACGCAAGGGTGACGAGTGGAAGACCGCATTTTCTACTACTTCCGGCCACTATGAATATCGGGTCATGCCGTTCGGACTTTCCAATAGTCCCTCCGTGTTCCAGGCTTTTGTCAACGAGGTATTCCGTGACTTGCTCAACCAAAACGTCATAGTTTACATGGATGACATCTTGGTCTATTCTGAGACTCTCGAAGCGCACGTTAGGGATGTGCGAGCCGTCCTGAAATGCTTGATTGACAATCAGCTATACGCCAAGATTCAGAAATGTGAGTTCCATCAGACCCGAATCTCTTTTCTGGGCTACATCATCAGCGCCGAAGGGGTCCTTATGGACGATAGCAAGGTCCAAGCTGTGGTTAACTGGCCCCAACCCTCATGTGTGAAGGAGCTGCAACGCTTTCTGGGGTTTGCCAACTTTTACCGCAGATTTATACGGAATTTCAGCATGATCGTGGCTCCCCTCACATCCCTTCTCCAGGGAGGGGGGAGGAAGTTCAGATGGTCTCCTGAGTGCACTTCTGCGTTTGAGCGGCTGAAAGAGAGATTCACCACAGCTCCCATTCTTCACCACCCTAATCCAGAGAGTGAGTTTATCGTGGAGGTGGATGCTTCTAACACAGGAGTGGGTGCGATTCTTTCACAACGACATGGCAACCCGGCCAAGATGTTCCCCTGTGCGTTTCATTCTCACAAGCTCAATTCAGCAGAACGTAATTATGATGTGGGCGATCGCGAACTCCTGGCGATGAAGGCAGCCTTTGAAGAGTGGAGGCACTGGTTGGAGGCGGCGCCAGCCTTTCACTGTCCTCACGGACCACAGGAATCTGGAGTACATCAGATCCGCCAAGCGTCTGAATGCTGCGTCAAGCTCGCTGGTCCTTGTTCTTCTCAGATTTAACTTCAAGATCACTTACAGACCGGGGTCTAAGAACGGAAGGCTGACGCTCTCTCTCGTCTGTTTGATAGTCCCCATGAACCATCCAAGCCCGAGTCTATTGTTCCCTCCACGCTAATTGTGGCACCCGTGCAATGGGATATAATCGCTGAGGTAACTGCTTCACAGCAAGATCACGCTGCCCCGCCAGAATGCCCTGCAGATCGCCTCTATGTTCCCCTCGGGCTTCGCCATCGTGTCCTCCAATGGGTTCACTGCACTCCCAGTGTGGGCCATCCTGGTATCACGGCTACCACTCAGCTCGTCTCCAACCAGTTCTGGTGGCCCACTTTGCAAGCCGACGTCATCACTCTCACCAACCAATGCATTATTTGCAACACCGTCAAATCCTCTCATCTCAAGCCTGCTGGTCTGTTACAATCTCTGCCCGTCCCTCAGTGCCACTGGTCCCACATTGCCGTGGACTTCGTCACTGATCTGCCTCGGTCCCAGGGGTTCACTACCATTCTATCAGTAGTTGATCGCTTTTCCAAGTCATGCCGCTTCGTTCCTATGGCTGGATTGCCTACCGCCCTTCAAACAGCTGAGGCCCTCGTGAATCATGTGTTTCGTCTCTTTGGACTTCCTGATGACATTGTTTCTGACCGCGGCCCCCAGTTCACATCTAGAGTCTGGAAAGAGCTCTGCACCAAACTAAACATCAACGTAAGCCTCACATCGGGTTACCACCCTCAGGCCAACGGTCAAGTGGAGCAGCTCAACCAGGACCTCATCCGTTTTCTGCGCACCTATTGCCTTCAGAATCAACACGACTGGAGTCGCTTCTTGGTCTGGGCAGAGTACGCCCAGAATTCTCTGTTGAAACCAGCTACAGGATTAATCCCATTTCAATGTGTTCTAGGCTTTCAACCCCCGCTCTTCCCATGGGCTGGAGAGCCATCCGATCTCCCTGCAGTGGACGTATGGCTACGGCGCAGCGAGGCTACCTGGAACTCCACCCACGTCCACTTACAGCGCGCTATCCGCCACTATCAGCAGCACGCAGATCGGAGAAGGCGCAGCGGACCTCAATACAGGCCTGGCCAGTGGGTGTGGCTCTCCACCAGGGATCTCCGTCTTAAGCTTCCCTGCAGAAAACTCTCCCCCCGGTTCATCGGGCCATTCAAAATTCTCCGCCAAATCACTCCTGTCTCTTTTCGTTTGGCTCTACCAGCTCATTACCGCATCTCACCCACCTTTCATGTGTCTCTTTTCAGACCCGCTACTACCCCCAGGAGAGAGGTGGTCCAGGAGGAGATCACTCCAGTGCAGGCTCCCCCCATTGAGGTCAGCGGCGCAGTGGCGTACCGGGTGCGAATGGTCCTGGATTCCAGACGCCGCGGCGGGGTACTACAGTATCTCATTGACTGGGAGGGATACGGTCCCGAAGAACGCTCCTGGGTGAGGTCTCAGGATATTCTAGACCCCTCGTTACTCTCCACTTTCCATCGAGACCACCCAGATCGACCCGCACCAAGACCCCGTGGAAGACTCCGTCGTTGGCCAGGTCCTCGCTTCCGGAGCCGCTCGCAGGAGGGGGGCTCTGTCACGGAGCGCTCAGCTACGCCCCCCGCTGGTTTCATCCGCTCCCTCTCCCCAGAGTTTTAAGAACTACACTTCCCATCTTCCCCTCTGTCATTATCTAGCTCCATCCCTGCCTGATTTACCTGATTATCCTCATCACCGTCACCTGTTCATCATTATCTCCCCTATATCTGGACTGCCCCATTCATTGTTACTTTGCGAAGTGTTGTTCTGCTCTGCTGACATTACCAAGCGTTATTCTCTGATCCCCATTATTCTCTGGACATTAGATCTCTGCCTGGACTCTAGACTCTGTGAATCTTTGCTGCCTGCCCTGACCCTTGCCTGTGTCTGACTACGAGTACTGGATTGTCCCTTTATCTGAGCCTGCCCTTGTTTATGTCTGCTTCTCTCTGCTTGATCACATGTGTGAATAAACTACTGCAAATGGATCCAAACGCCTCTGCCTCCACATTACAGTATGGTGGCCGGAGAAGATTTTTGTAAAAAATTGCTGTGTGAAATCTTACTGATAAAGGATGATCAGCCATAAATAATCATACATATATTTATATCATTTGAAAGCCTTAGTTCCCTTATGACTTAGTCCACTTGACATTGCATAGTAACGCATATGGGGAGTGCCTTCATACACAACCTATTTGAAACCTCTCTATAATTACTTTATAATTATTCCATTTTCCATTCCAATGTTATATTCTAATATTGGCTGTTTTGGCACGAAACTGACCGCTATAAAATCAGGTGCACAGACACAATTTCCTTAGAATATCTTCCTTCAAGGCAGTGATCATCTCTTGTCTTGAAGCCCTCTACCTTTCGCCGTCGATACACACGAGTCAGTGGATGGAATCTTCACTGCAGCGAGAAGACTCTCCGCTCCCCTGCAGTGCTCCGGCGAACATCTTTCTGCCTTGATGCTTCGCTGGTGAATGGACCTCAGCATCCTGATTCTCCGCAGTGCGTCGGCAGGTGTAGAATATCCTTTAAAAAGCAATTGTATTTGTGTGATATAATTATAAATTATATACATATTTATATAATATCTAAAAGAGTCACTTACGTGTTTGCCTCTTTTTCAAGATGTCATTCCGTAAGTTTTCCTTGTGCGAGAGACACATCCCGTCATAAGACAAGCATGAGAGCTGCATTTTCTGTCTGAGCCATGCCCACGCAGAGTTAGCTCTCATGGAGACAGACTGTCCTCACTGTGAGGACATGAGTCTCAAGTTGAGTCGCTCACGAATTGCCCTCGTTCTGAGGTGTGATTCAGCCTCCCACCCGCCTCTTCTGTGATACCAGAGGGTTCACACGAGGAGGCACGGCGGGGCCACGAGGTCGAGCAGGATGAATTTGAGGTGGATTTCATCCCAGCACATGCCCAGTGAGCCCCTCAATCTCCATAAAGTGCATGTTTCCCAGTACGCTATGTGCGAGATGAGCTCCGGCCCTCTGAAGGAGCATGTGGCCTCTTCACTTTTGGCGGATCTGATGCTAGGGATGATGATGATGTCATGTCTTTTGCCACATCAGGCAAATGCTCAGTGGATGATGCTGCCGCCCATCCCCCCAGCGAGGGCGAGGAACGTGCACGTGCCACTGACAGGGAGATGCTCTAAGTCCTTACAAGGGCAGTCTAAGAGCTTCACACTGACTGGTCTCCCCCAGAGGAACCTAAACAGTCTCGCCTCGATGAATGGTTCCAGCAGTCCAGACGCCATCAAACAACAGCATCCTGCACAATTCTTCCCTGAAGTTCATAACAAACTATTCAAATCCTGGCACGTGACCTTATACGGTGTGCTCACGCCGTGATGCCATCCTCTTTAATGTGGATAATGGGAAAGAAAATGGTTAAACCCAATTATCCCCTGTGGAAGAGGCGGTAGTGGCACACCTCTACCTAGCTGGTAACATGTACATCCTTCCAAACCGTGTCGACAAATGTCCGCTCTGGTGGGAAAAGCTTACTCAGCAGCAGAACAAGCTGGATCAGCACTCCAAACAATGGCGTTGCTACAGGGCAGAAATGAGTGATTAGGAAAAAGACATTCTTTTGGCGGCTCTATGAATAAGTTTGCTGAGCGTTATGTTGTGATTCAGCAGCAGCCACAGGCTATGAGACATTTTATGACCACACGGAGTATATCACAGCCGGTTTGCCCTCGCACTGTTTTGAGCCACGCCTGACTAAAAGCCCCATATCTGCTGCCTCACAGGCACCTGCGTATCAGCACGTGCAGCAAAAGCCCTTCTGATGGGCACAACACTTTGCAGTGGAAACCAGAGCCCGCAATTCCCTCTGGATCTGCTCCAAAAAATCATATCATACGGTGAGCAAAGCAAAATGCCTTCTGTCCCATTAAGCGGATGTGTGGCGAGCCCTAACGGGTATTTCAGAATGGGTGCAAAAACGATCTAAACAATTTCCCCCCCGCGCTCAAAGCATTCTTTAATCACTCCACTCCAGCTCCACTCCTGGCTGTCCATTTCCTGCTCCTTGCTCATTCCGCGCACCTGGATTAGAGAAACCCTTCTCTGTGTTCGCTCCATGGCAAAATTAGCGCCTAACTACCTCTCCACTGTAAAGTTTTATCAGTATGCTTTTAATATCACAACCTTCCGTGCAAATTCCAAGTAGGTATAACTGCAGACAGGGCGTGGTTACTCCTAAAGGGGCTTGCGCCACCTCCAAAAGGGGAGTCTCTTCCACTCACAGTTAAAGGTACACTCAGCAATTCTAATCCAATACACTTTTTGTCAAATTCTGCAAATATCTCCTCACAGTCTGCTAGCTATCTGTTCTGTGAGTGGGCTGAAAAAAATCTAGTATTTGTACACAGCCCTGGCTCTGTAAATGGAACAAAAACAAAGTGGATCAGACCAATAAACACAACACTACTCCAGCCAATCAGCAACATGGGGTGGTTCTTGCGCATGCACAGGATGAGGGGTGGGGGCAGAGCATAGGCAAATCTGCCTGATGCAAACTTTCTAAACTCCAAGGAGGACAAATGGCTGAGAAACAGACCAAGAGAAAAAGGTCAGACGAATATAAACTAAAAAAAGAAGGATTGTGATAAATCGAGGGCTATGAGCCACGTAAACATCGGCGAGGCTTTTCAGTGGTGGCGAGACCTCAGAGAGGTAAAAGGCTTGAAGATGGATGCAGAAGGTGCTCTTTTTATTCTCAAAAGGTGGGTAACAAAAATGTAGCTTTGTTTCACAGAACCCATATATGCTGTTTGTTGTGATGTTAGATTTAGTAGCAGGAGAGTTGTGAGGGCTGGAACTAGTGTGTGTAAAATTTTGGGGGGAGGAGCTTCCAAAGGAGCACTGAAGGGAGGGGTGTGTTTGTTTTGGAACAACATTTCAACTGTGTTTCTCAGGAACCACTGTGCACCTATAAGGTTAGGGGCTCCATGTATCCTTTAATGGTGAATTGGATCTCACGCCCCTTTTTGGAGCTATGCCTGCTGCTATACCATTCTCACAAATTCAGGCGTTCCTGAATTTGTGAGAATGGTATAGCAGCAGGCATAGCTCCAAAAAGTTTGTGGCTTAACTCACGTTATGTCAACAGATGCACAGAGGACGAGTGCTATGAAGGATTCACCACAAATGCAAACCTGTGGAAACATTTCACGTATTCACAGATGTGAGACAAAACAATACAACAAGCAAATATAAACATATTCAACCACTTAAAAAAGTGTGATGGTTCTACCATGGTTGCTTGGACAAGGTACCATGGTAATGGCATGTTTCTTTTTTATATTTCTTCTTAAATATGTACTTTGTTATACTATTAAGTGACTATTTCTCAACTGGTTTTACTTCAGGACCCAGATTTTACTTTTCAAAACTAGTGGTGACTCAATAACATATATACAGTGGGTACGGAAAGTATTCAGACCCCCTTAAATTTTTCACTCTGTTATATTGCAGCCATTTACTAAAATCATTTAAGTTCATTTTTTTTCCTCATTATTATACACACAGCATCCCATATTGACAGAAAAACACAGAATTGTTGACATTTTTGCACATTTATTAAAAAAGAAAAACTGAAATATCACATGGTCCTAAGTATTCAGACCCTTTGCTGTGACACTCATATTTACATTTACATTTATGCATTTGGCAGACGCTTTTATCCAAAGTGACTTACAGTGCACTTATTACAGGGACAATCCCCCTGGAGCAATCTGGAGTTAAGTGCCTTGCTCAAGGACACAATGGTGGTGGCTGTGAACCAGCATCCTTCTGATTACCAGATTACCAGTTAGGTGCTTAGACCACTACACCACCAGCACTCCACCAAACTCATATATTTAACTCAGGTGCTCTCCATTTCTTCTGATCATCCTTGAGATGGTTCTACACCTTCAATTGAGTCCAGCTGTGTTTGATTATACTGATTGGACTTGATTAGGAAAGCCACACACCTGTCTATATAAGACCTTACAGCTCACAGTGCATGTCAGAGCAAATGAGAATCATGAGGTCAAAGGAACTGCCTGAAGAGATCAGAGACAGAGTTGTGGCAAGGCACAGATCTGGCCAAGGTTACAAAAAAATTTCTGCTGCCCTTAAGGTTCATAAGAGCACAGTGGCCTCCATAATCCTTAAATGGAAGACGTTTGGGACGACCAGAACCTTTCCTAGAGCTGGCCGTCCGGCCAAACTGAGCTATCGGGGGAGAAGAGCCTTGGTGAGAGAGGTAAAGAAGAACCCAAAGATCACTGTGGCTGAGCTCCAGAGATGCAGTCAGGAGATGGGAGAAAGTTGTAGTAAGTCAACCATCACTGCAGCCATCCACCAGTCAGGGCTTTATGGCAGAGTGGCCCGACGGAAGACTCTCCTCAGTGCAAGACACATGAAAGCCAGCATGGAGTTTGCTAAAAAACACCTGAAGGACTCCAAGATGGTGATAAATAAGATTCTCTGGTCTGATGAGACCAAGATAGAACTTTTGGCCTTAATTCTAAGCGGTATGTGTGGAGAAAACCAGGCACTGCTCATCACCTGTCCAATACAGTCTCAACAGTGAAGCATGGTGGTGGCAGCATCATGCTGTGGGGGTGTTTTTCAGCTGCAGGGACAGGACGACTGGTTGCAATCGAGGGAAAGATGAATGCGGCCAAGTAAAGGCATATCCTGGACGAAAACCTTCTCCAGAGTGCTCTGGACCTCAGACTGGGCCGAAGGTTCACCTTCCAACAAGACAATGACCCTAAGCACACCGCTAAAATAACGAAGGAGTGGCTTCACAACAACTCCGTGACTGTTCTTGAATGGCCCAGCCAGAGCCCTGACTTAAACCCAATTGAGCATCTCTGGAGAGACCTGAAAATGGCTGTCCACCAACATTTACCATCCAACTTGACAGAACTGGAGAGGATCTGCAAGGAGGAATGGCAGAGGATACCCAAATCCAGAGGTGAAAAACTTGTTGCATCTTTCCCAAAAAGACTCATGGCTGTATTAGATCAAAAGGGCGCTTCTACTAAATACTGAACAAAGGGTCTGAATACTTAGGACCATGTGATATTTCAGTTTTTCTTTTTTAATAAATGTGCAAAAATGTCAACAATTCTGTGTTTTTCTGTCAATATGGGGTGCTGTGTGTACAATAATGAGGAAAAAAAATGAACTTAAATGATTTTAGCAAATGGCTGCAATATAACAAAGAGTGAAAAATTTAAGGGGGTCTGAATACTTTCCGTACCCACTGTAAGTACACAAATGTCCCAAAGGTATGACTGGACTAATGTAACACCACAGTTGTATTGGGCTACTGAGCATTTCTTAAATACATCAATGATTCATTATTTGTACAGATTTTCTTGCGTACTGTTGAATTTTTGTTGTTGTCTTTTCAGTGTACATTTGAGGGATGTGGCAAAGCATTCAAGAAAAATAACAGGTTAAAAAAACCATGATTGTACACATACCATGTTGCTCCCTTTGTTGTAAGACTATTTGCAAATTCCTCTTGTGTTAATAATATCACTCTTTTAAAAACACTAATTATCACTAATTAAAAACACACTTTATATAGAACTAGTGAATGTCCGTTTATCTTCATTTGATGCTCTTTACATACTGAAATGGCTCTAATCCTCAGGGTTGCACCAGCTGTACGTAAGTTCTCAGGTAAGTTAGGACGTAAAGTTCACACTAAGGGCTTAGTAACTACTAGTTAGTTTGTAACTAACCAAGGCTGTATCTCGTTTGGAAGGCTACGTCCTATGGAGGTCACATTTGTCGGCCGCATACGTCATCGAGGCTGTCTCATTTCAGAAAAAGCGAGTAGGACACTCCGAATGCAGCCTTTGAATGCGACTTTATTTCTCAGAAATTCTGAGAATGCATGAGGTGTATCCTTCGTGGCCACTCACAACCCACAATTCTTTGCTTCAATAGAAATGTCTAAAAAAAAGTACGCCACTTTGCCCGTAAATATTATGTTCAAACGCAAGTAATGTTAATTCACAAGCTGAAGTACCTCTAAAGCGCTTGTTAAAGAGTGGCATGCTGTCATAGCAAACATGTTATATTCCATTTCCGTTTGTCCTACAAAGGTTGTTCACTCAGTATACTGCAGCGTTCAAAGGACGCGTCCTACCAAGCACACAGCTTTCCAAACGAGACACAGCCTTAGTCAGTGCTTAATTTGTTTGCACGATCTGTTCTTAAGGCAAGGCTTGACTAGTACGTCGTAAGCTCTCCATAAAGTGCAAACTTGCAAAAATGCAAGTGCACTTAATCCCATATTATGACGTTTACCCGTATTTATCCAATAAGCAGCCTTCATATTTACACAGCAGTGTTAAAAATCTGTGAACTTTAATTTGATCAAGCTGACAGTTTCGTGAAAAAACAAGGTTTGATCATCATCCGTAACAGTGACTGCTAAAAAGTTATATTTTTACACAAAATTTAATGTAAAATTAAAAATACAAAAATTAAAAAATGATAACTGGGTGCCACTCACATGCAGCGTAGCATTGTTTGAAACGTATATTGTGAAATAATGCCTACCCTACTGTGTCACTTACGTTTAAAAAAATATATATATAACTAAAATTACTATTGGGTGTGTTGTGTGGGTCTGAGGGTCTTTGTTTGTGTATTCAGTCACGGTACAGTGTGATCAGTGTAAAAAGACTTACAGGGATAGCTGGTTCCAGCGACAGCATCAACGTGTGCACTCGGAAGAGTGTGTGGTGTTTCACTGCCCCAGAGGTGGATGCACCTGCTCCTACACCACTGCATTTAACCAGCAACCACATCCTGTCTTTCTATGAAGAGCAATGCTGCTTCACCTGTTCTCACCCTTGCTGCGGCATATCTTTGCAATGACCTTCATTATGCTCAACTATGCTTTCCCATCAACAACATTTTTAGAAATCACCTTTTAAGGTGCTCATTACTCAACTATCCTTTACTTTAAATAATTAAAGACCGATTTGATTGCATCATTCACAGTTCGTCATGGAAGTGGGCGGTTGCTTCAGAACTTGCTGGGTTCGATATCGATATTTATCACGATATGCATTTACACATTGCACTTTCTTTTTTTATTTCAAAGTTGTTGGAAGAAAAGAAGAAAACATGAATTCTAAAAAGTCAAAATAGTCTCTACAAATCAGCACAGGGGGTCCAGAGACGGCCAAAGCAGTGGGGTCTGCGGGATCTTTAACCAATTTTACAGTCTTTTACCATTTATAAAAGATAATCTGTTTGTTCTGAAGCATAGTGACAGCAGTCCAGTATTTGTTGAAATATTTTTACATTAAAATGAAATATTTTTTATATTTCTTTAGATTCAGATATCCAAGTATGGAGCATAGAAGCCCTTGTGACTGTGGAATGATGCTGAATGTGGGTTCAGGGGTGTCCCAAGATAACATTTTGAAAATGTTTTTTAAAAAAATGTAAAAAACATTTGTATATGTTCATTCAAGTGTGAGACTAGTCTACCAACTAGTAATTTTAGTCTTTCCTAATCCATTCCAGACATCTAATTAATTTTCACAAAATTAGAACAGAAATTGATTTGTTTATTATTAAAAGCTGGTAACATGCTGATTAATAAAGATACATTTTGAAGGGAAAAACTTTATGGTCTAAAAGGTGCTTTGAAACCACCTTAACTCATGCAGTAATTCATGTCTACACACATGCAGGGAAAAGAGGCAACGCGTGAGGAGCGGGACAGGGCAGAAATGATGCATGTTTGGTGCAAGAGAACAATATTCAAGATTGCAGCACAGAAAGATCAGAGCTGTTGTCCACATCACTGTTGTTCTGTTGCGCTCTTCACTACAGCTGATGAGAGGGCGCAACCGTTGTCATGAAGTCTTGCGGTGCGGATGGAATCAATCCGTCTGACGTATGTTGGTAGTCCTTCCTCAAAAGGTTGATTACACATTTCTGTACAGCAGAATTAATACAAGTATAACAAAAGCTGCACATTTATGCTTTTAAACATTGAACTGAGTGAATTTTTTTTCTTTGGTAAAGGACAGCATGACACAGATGCTGTCAACAGAGCTTTACGTGTTTTGGACTGTTAACATTCCTTTAAGTTGAGCAGTTTAACTTGGTTTAAGTTGTTCACCAACAACATAAACATTAACTAGTGATTACATGGGATGTGCATTTGAATCATGCATTTTGAGTTACTCATGAAATACAATATATATAAGAGCAGACTGTAGGAATTACATATTCTATGTCCATACCAGTGGTGTGCTACTGTCAGTTCTGGCTCCGATTGGGAGTCTAACATGGTTCTTCTTTTCTACCCAGCTGACGACTTGCCACAGTTTCGTGTCTAAGTCATGAAGGGAAATATCTGAAGAGAAATTGAGCTCCTTTGATTAGACAGGTCCTGCAAGTATACCCAAAAAGGTAAAGAGTAATGTACATACAGCAAGATGACGTTTACCCTGAATATACCTGGGTGAAAATGTAAATGCTTACAATATAATAATAAGATTAATTTCTTTAAGAAATACAAGGCAGGTGACCCCCATCTTTAGATATTGTAAAAGGACAAAGAAAGTGGAAGCTTGTATTCAAGACATGGGTGTTTAAAGGAATAGTTCACCCAAAACTGAAAATTATCTTTATCATTTACTCACCCCTCATGCTATCCCAGATGTGTATGAATTTCTTTTTTCCACAGTACACAAACAAAGAGTTTTAGAAGAATATCTCAGCTCTTTTGGTCCATAAAATGCAAGTGAATGGTGACTAAAGCTTTTAAAAACCAAAACGCACAAAGGCAGCATAAAAGTAATCCATATGACTACAGTGGTTAAATCCATCCCTTCGTCCAAAACCGTGTATTGTCACAGTATTTAATGTATTTGATGAAGGACACACTTCTCAGCCGGTAATACAATACGTTCTTTTAGGTATGCATTGAGTAGTATGAAAAGATTTCGGACATACTTCATCCGGGGATGTGTCTTGTGACCCATATATATGACATCATAACAACAACTGCGAAAATAATCTACTCTGGTTTTGTTTAAACATGCATCATTTAAACACAAGGAACAACTTTGTTGGTATACACCGATGAGCCAAAACCTTATGACCACCTGCCTAACATGCTGTTGGTCCTCCATGTACTGCCAAAACAGCATCGACCCATGGAGGCATGGACTCTACAAGACCCCTGAAGTTGTCCTGTGGTATCTGGCATCAAGACATTAGCAGCAGATCCTTCAAATCCTGTAAGTTGTGAGGTGGAGCCACCGTGTACCTGGTCTGCAACAATGTTTACGTGGCATGTGTCAAATTGACGTAAACGTGAATGGCCGGACCCAGGGTTTCCCAGCAGAACATTTCCCGGAGCATCACACTCCCTCCACCGGCTTGTCTTCTTCCCACACTTAATCCTGGTAAATGCCACCCATATACGGCCGTCCAGGTGATGTAAAAGAAATGGGACTCATCGGACCAGGCGACGTGGAGAGAGCGACAGAAGGGGAATCCCACATTCCATTCAAGCTCTTAAATACAATTCTCCATCCTGTATATCCAAATTGGCATGTCATGATTGGTTATGCCACAGTGGAGAATCTAGTATGTTATTTTTGATGTCAATGACCCAAATGTCAATCAAATTTGAGAGCTTGGAAGTGAAGATTGTCAGTGAATAACAAGTTACATTGTGGTCTGTGCCTCACAAAGCTATTGTATAACTCAAAAAGGATGGCACAGTAATAACTAAACTTGTTTTGTAAGCTGTGTAAATATTCTTTAAAATTTCTCCTTTTGGGAAAAATAACAGCATACTCATTTAGAATTAAACGAGGGTTAGTAAGATAACAGAATTTTCATTTTTAAATATTTCTTTAAAAGGTTAAGTGTATGATTTCTGAACCCTAGTAACACCAAACAGAATAGCAAAAATTATAGGTGTGTTTGACGTCAACTGTGCTTTGCCTGATTGATCAGATTTACAGAAATACTCAAACCAGCCCGTCTGGCACCAACAATCATCCATGCGATTATCGAATCAGCCAATCATGTGGCAGCATTGCAGTGAATAAAATCATGCAGATACTGTCAGTAGCTTCAGTTAATGTTCACATTCAGAATGGGGAAAACCTGTGATCTCTGTGGCATGATTGTTGGAGCCAGATGGGCTGGTTTGAGTATTTCTGAATTTACTCAGAATGGTGCCAAAAACAAAAAACATCCAGTGAGCAGCTGTTCTGTGGATGGAAATGCCTTGTTTATGAGAGAGGTCAAAAGAGAATGGCCAGACTGGTTCGACCTGACAAAGTCTATGGTAACTCAGACAACCGCTCTGTACAATTGTAATGAGAAGAATAGCATCTAAGAATGTGGGTTGGCACTGTTTTGGCAGCACGAGGGGTACCTACACAATATTAGGCAGGTGGTTTTAATGTTGTGGCTGATTGGTGTATGTTTAAGAACTGCAAAAACGTTTGGTGTGATGACTTCAGTGCTGACTCCTTGGAGTAAAAAATTATTTTAAAAAAACACACCTGTCTTGGCTTTCTATGATTCCCTCAGTTTCATCTGCTCTTCATGGATCTGTTTCGCTCTCATCAGTCTGCACAATGGTGGATCACAATTTTAATTTATGGCAACAAGCTTTAACCCTGTTTGGTCCATCATTCGTATAACTTCAGCACGGTCCACTGTACAAAGTCCTCACCATCCTCACCCTATAATTGTATGTGGCGCTGGCCAATCTTCCTACCAACACTGGTAAAACTGTCTCTTGCTCTTGGGTCCAGCTTTTTAGTATCCTTTGAGAGATCTGCCACACCTGTACCCACACTCTCAGAATCTGTGGAGAAGGAAATACATTGCCAGGACAAGACAGCATGGTAGCCCCATGCAGGTCTGAGGGTTGTTGGTTCACTGGCCAATGAAAAGTTGATTTGGCTGATCGTCGAAGTGCCTGGCTCAAAACAAACTCAAGGAAACCCAGAGACATCCTAAAAGAGAGTGTTACAAATGTTAGTAAATGTGTCTGTAATGAAAATTTTCAAACATTTAAAATGTTGTGCATTTTGACATTTTCATGACAAATTAGAATATTTTCAGATTTGTATTACTGCAATGCAGATGTTATACTTTTGAGTTTGTTTGTAATTCTCTTTATTCCCAATTAAGATTCTCTACAATAATTAAAAATTAAAAGCAGTCCATTAAATACAACCATGCTATAAATATACAATACAATTTACAGTATTTGTTAACTGAATATTTTATTTACCTAAATACTGCATTAATGAGCATTGGGGAGGAAATTTGTATTTTACATGTTTTTAATATAAAATTGTTTTTGTTATTTCTGCTCAAATGTATGCGCAGAATCTACACGTGGGAGAACCTTCATGTGTATAAACAGTGTTCCATGAGATATCTTATAACAGCAGCATTACAATATTTTTTTATGTCTTATCTGGTCTAAAGAACTCGGTATACAAAACAGCAAACTGAGCGCAGTATACTTACAGTAGAGTCGTACGCAACCGATTTAAAGGACGAAGTGGGTCGGTATGGTCAGGTGAATATTTCAAGACAAACTATCTGCGACATAACAAAACCCCGTACCATATGAATAAACAAACCTGCAACGTGAAGCCAAAGGACTTAAAAAATAATAATTATAGTAATATTATATATATATATATATATATATATATATATATATATATATATATATATATATATATATATATATATTTAATGATCTCTGCGCTATTTATAATATTTAGAAATTAATAAAAAAAATTCAAAATAAATGTTTCAGCGTAAATGTCGCAATTTATTATATTCTAAATTTATTTAAATAATGAGTGTAAATTTATAACGTTATTATTTGTGTTATATTACACTGGAATTAGTTTAAAAAATGGATGATCACTGCTGCAAAGGGGTTTATATTACAGCTGCTGAGAGAGTGACAGTAGGCCTAAATGTGGCATCTTCTCTCGTCTGAAGGTCTTAATCCACCGCTCTCTATTTTTTTTTATTTATTTTTTTTCCTATTTTGGAAAGTCATTCATATGTAATTTTGGATTTTTTCTTTTGGTCTTGGAGCAAATGTTTATGTGAAAATAATATTTGCTGTGATCTCCCATTAAATCCAATTCACCACTGTCGAAGTTTACCCTGCAAACATTTACTTCCGCGTTACAAAACCCGGAGTGTGAAAAGGGTCTATTCATCAGTGTGGTATTATGGGTGCCATTTTTGGATGTTTCAAAATTTTGTAATAAAACAAACACAAAAAAACTACTACACTTTTCCTTTAAGGTGTAAATGCAAGATCATATTATTCAAGTATAATTGGATTAGTACCTATTAATTATGTATGTAAAATAATACATATTTATTTAAATGAACTCAAGAATTTAGCACACACACAAAGACCTTTGAAGAGCCCCTTTGAACAGTATAGGCTATTTTTAAAAGGATTGAGCTCGGAGAGCACGTGGGTCAGTTTCCGTGCGCTCGTCTGTGCTTAACTCGAGATGACACAATTTGACCCCGGACCACAACGGTCTTTGGTTCTCTTTGTACTGCTCTCTTGCTATATGCTACTTTCTCAAACCTCCATTCGCATAAAAAAAATAAAGCCACAAAAAGAAAATGCAATAACTCACTGACACTTCTTCTTTATATATTTTATTCTATTTTAATCAATAAAAGACAATTTCATGTTACTTTTCCTCACAGGCTCTATATCTTTTTTTTTACTGCCTCTACCCTTAGCAATCCTCAAAAAAGCTTTTTCTTGAAGCTTTTAAAATAACGCTAAACTGAACAAAATTGCATTGCATCTCTTGGAAATGAATTGGAAAATCGTGGAAATGAATCTCCTTTAAAACCCCATATATTTAAGCTCTTTTATAGACTTACTCCTAAAAAGCAGACAAAAAACTTTGTAAAGGCTTTCTAATATGTGTTTTACACATTGTGGGAAAGGCAGCATGGGATGACCCTCTGGCTCTAGCCTTAGCTGCATTGAAACAGTAAGTCTAGAGATTTTACAGTCAGCTGAACAGCAATAGATTAATTTGTTTAACGCTGATGGCTACAAAGAGCCTCTAATCTTTGCTGTTCTCAATGGCTTTAACCTTCGTGTCAGAGAAGCTGCTACGTTTCTAAAACTTAATTTCTCCCAGAATTCCTCTGTCACCTGCCCAACTGCAGGTGCACCAACAGCTCCCTCCCATCAGAGACCTATGCAGAGGAAGTGCAAAGAGGCTGAGGTCGTAGGTCATAGCGGAGGCGGTTGTTATGTTACAAACAACATGGTCTGAGTTTCAAAGAGCATGCAGGACCAAAAAGAAAAAGCAAAATGAGAAAAAAGAGCCTTAATTTAAAAGAGAACAGTAGTCTATTCATTTCTTATTTTTGTGGGGGTTGGGTGACTGGACTGGACTGAACAGTGGACAACTCAAGAAAAAAGAGAAAAGGCATCTCTTTTTTGTGAGAGTTAATATATGAGCTCTATTGATTACAGTATCTTGTAAAGTTTTATTCCGAATAACAACACTTAAACAGTAATAGTGTAATTTTCTTCTTGTACTTTCAAACATGTTAAAATATTAGTCATTTTGAAAGTTGGGAGGCCAGAATTTAACAATGCTGCCCCCTTTTTTTTTTAGAGTTAAAGTGCATAATGATGAGCCTTCAGTCTATTCAGCATGCAAGACCTTAGATCAAGGAAGCCACGAGGGCATGAACCACAAATGTTTGGAGAAAGAACTTTGCTGCAAAGGAGATGGGTGACAAAAAAAAAGTGCCGTCTGCAAGCAGCAGGTGGATAATTGTACACGCTTGACTGCGCCAAGAGAAAGATGCGCTTGCAGAAAGAGCATTCACCAATGAGACATAGGAGCTTCCTAGTTTGCTAATTAGCGTAAGGATACTGTGTCTTCTAACGGGCACCCTGTGTAGTGGCACACCTTTTAAACAAAAAGGATACAGCAGTTACACAGTATCTTCTAAATGGAGAATCTGACGACTCTAAACACTGTCTCCTTTTCAGCGTCTCTCTAATTTATTTATGGGATTATCTTTGTAGGTGTTGTGTGAAGGCGTCTTTTCATGGAACATGTCTTTGTTGGACTATAAACAGTCTTTTGAGTGACATGTCTAAAGCTAAAGAGACTTTAGCCACTTTGTGAGGCTAGGCAACAATATTTCTCTGAAAAGCTGCTTAGTTAGTAGTGGTTGCTAAGACAAGTGTCACTGTTACTATTGCTCATAGTTAGGGTTTGGGATTTGAACAAACCCCTAACCCAAATTCATATCAGTGCTGTCCCGCAAGTTATCATTTTACTAACTTGGATCTTTAAATCATGTTCAGCAAAATAAACCTTTATGAAAGAAAGACTCAGATCCAAAGACCCAGTCGGGAGGTGAACTAATCATTTCTGTTTCCTGTAGAGCCTACGTGGCTGTCACGAGTCAAATTAATGAAAGACATGTACCTGAAGACGCGGGAGGTGAATTAATAATTTCTGTTTCCTGAACAGAGCATATGCAGCTGTCATGTGTAAAATGAATGAAACACGACAAAATTAACTAATCACTCTCTGAGTCTGCTCTTTACTCAAGTCATATAAAAGATTTGTTCAAAAAGAATGAATGGTTCAAGAATGACCTATCACTAATGAATAAATGTGTCTACTAAGTACACATTTGCAACCGCATAGCAACACCCTGGCAACCACACAAAACACCCTAATATCCACAGTTTTCCTGACCAACCACTGGGCAGCTCCTTGCTGATTCTGATTCCAGATTCTGGTTCCAGTTTCCATTAGAAGCAATGTAATAACTACCCAACGAGTGATCCAGACAGCAACCATTTTAAGTGTTATTTGGAGTACAAATGAGTTCAGGCTCAACCTTTGCAGTTGTTGGTTGTATTAAAGGAAGTAAAGTAGTTAAAGATATCAAAGTAACTAACCCCAGGCCATTGCTACATGCCATCTACCCACGATGGTCTAGGCACTGTCAAAAGACAGTCATCGCAACTCTGTAAAGTATTGCCACAAGCCACATGTTTATTTGGCCATTGTTTTTTATGTAATATGATAAACATCACATTACTCGCTAAAAGCTTACACTGATGCGAGTGAAAAAATAAAACAGGCATCCATTATGAATCGTGGAACACTTCCATGTTCAAGAAAATGTTGGATAATGGTGGCTAACCGCATTTGTGGCAGAAGTGATATGACAGGTGTGGGTGACAAAAAGATCAATAATTAAGTCCCTTTTTACTATAAATTCTCCTCCCTGCCCAGTAGGTGGTTATTTGCACAAAGAACGCAAATTGCCAAAAATAAAAGAAGAATGTGAAAGTGAAAGTGGAGATTTCTAGTAAAAAATGTCTTAAATGTTAATCTGTTTCTCACCCACATCATAGCGCTTCAGAAGCAAATGTATGTGACCATGGCAGTATTTTTCTTAACCAGAATTACTCACTTACACGTTTGGCTGCAGTTTCCCAGTGAAATGTCCAGCAAGGGGATTAATTAATTGATGTTGTAATCAGACAAGGTTTTTAAGGTGAATTTTAGATGGAGGTTTTAATGAGAAAAACACACTTCCCTCTAAACCTTTAGCCTAAACCTGACCAATAGTGTTCTAAAGGATAAATGAGAGGTGAATAAAACAGACATGCTTGCCTAAACCAACTGATAGTGTACTTGACACAAATGTGACATAAAAAAATAAATTCAGATTTAACCAAGACATTTTGTGTCACTTTTATGACACTTTGTCTAACGTGCTTGACTGGTCCAACACTCTTTCCAAAAAATGTATTCTATGAGACTTGGTTGGAAGACATGTATTTAACCGCTGGAGTCATATGGATTACTTTTATGCTATCTTTACATGCTTTTTGGACCTTCAAAGATCAGTTCACTTGCATTGTATGGACCTACAGAGCTGATATATTTTTCTAAAAATCTTAATTTTTGTTCAGTAAAAGAAAGAAATCATACACATCTGGGATGACATGAGGGTGAGTAAATGATAAGAGAATTTCCATTTTTGGGTGAACTATCCCTTTAACTTACATTGAAACAACAACATGAATTTCTGAATTTCTTAGTATTTGCTACAGTACATCAAGTCAAGACATTTGTATTTGTAAAGAACTTTTCACAATACACATAGTTTCAAAGCCACTTTACAGAAAATCATGTCATAATGTCATAATGTGGCAAGGGAAATCTCCATCAGATGCCAATATTATTTAGATAAATAGTATGTGTAATACAAGTCAATATTTTCATTGAATATATTGAATGATTCAATTTTACAATATCTAATTGGCCTCCCGGACCTCAGTTTCCCAGGGGTTAAACAAGGGGTTTTCAAACTGTGGTCCGGGAGGCCGCTAGGGGGTGCAAGGGAGACCAGAGGTTGCCACACTATTTGACTATTTTAATTTTCATGACTTTCAATTCATTTTTGGTTATAGGATAAAACAAAATGGAAAACTTATATTGATAAAAAAAAATCTGCCTCATTTTAATAAAAAAGTAATACATAAATATATAAATAAATAATAACTTATTGGTATTAATCTGACTGAGTTAAGTAATTTGTCAAGTGCGGAGGTTTGTTAAAATCATATATTTAGAATTAAGTTTGCTTTCAGTCTGGTATTAAATTGAAATCACTGAGTTCGGAATGGCATACTACCCATACTACTCTTACTACTTCTACCATGTCTGTCTATTGCAGAATTAGACAGTTGTATGCCATTCCAAACTCAGCCTTAGTTTCTCTCTCTCTACCTCCCTCTATATTTTCCTTTATCAACTGCAACTCTTTATACTTGGCTCAAGAGAAATTACACCAGTCCTTCAGTCTCTCAATCTCCTTCTGAAATTTTAAAGAAACAAATCCTTCAGCTGCCTCAGAACCCTCAGTCACTGCATTGTACCTCTAACTGTTTTAATCCAAATAAAATAAAAGGTAACGTTTCATTAGCTGTTATTTATACATAATGATCCTTGTTCAGTGGGAGGGAATTATTTTTTTTGTATTAACATAATTAGCCAGCTCTCAGCGGCTGTGGGGTCCGCAAGGTCTAATTGGCCCTGTGGAATGATGGGAAATAGCGCGAGGTGCCGCATTGGGCAGGTGATGATGGTGGCAAGCACGGGGCGGGTAATTACAGGATGAATTTCACTTTAATAAATGTGGGACTGTGTGTGGAGATGCAGATAGCAGGGCTTTCTACCTAATGGCTTCTGCCTCTGAAGCCACTTTAGACAGAGAATGATCTGAAAGAGTGTTTAATTAACACATGCTCTCTGATCCAGAGAGAGAGAAAGCTAGAGAGAGAAACAGAATGAGAGAAAATTAATACAAAGAGGTATCCATGATAGAAAGGAACGATAATAAGAATATTGGCGATTATGCAAGTTAAACAATTAGTCAGAAAATTAGGGTTATACACGACAAATATGAAAACAAAAGAGAGACAATGTAGTAGGGTTTGTTCAAATGAGAAAACTTGATCTTCTATTTCTGTATGTCTATTTCTTTATCTGTTTCTTAGAAACACTTCTATTTCTGTGGCGTTGTGCCGGTCCAAAATCCAGGTTAAAAAAGGACTTAAATATTGATCAATTTCTCACCCAAATCTATCATATTGCTTCTGAAGACAGATTCAACCACTGGAGTTGTATGGATTACTTTTATGTCTTTTGGAACTTCAAAGTTCTGATCACCATTCACTTGCATTGTATGGATTACAGAGCTGAGATATTCTAAAAATCTTTGTTTGTTTTCAGCAGAAGAAAGAAATCATACACATTTGGGATGGCATGTGGCATGACCCCCAATATCAAGTTGTAATAAAGGAACTAGATGGCAAATTCATAAGATATTGCACAAGTTGCCTTGTACAAAAAACATACAACTTTTAGGCCTACTCCCATAGAGAAAAATCAATGAACCAACGAATGATGCTATTACATTTTTCCCTAAATTAACCCCTAACCCAAACCTAGACCAAACAATAAAGTTTAATCCTTCACCCAAACCCTAAACCTGTACATGCTTTTAATTAGAAAATAACAGGATTTGGAATGAGATAAGGGAAACTTAAATGATTGGCTGGTCTAAAAGTCATACCTTTTCCTATGCAAGTCCTATGATTTTGCCATCTCATTATTATTATTATTATTATTATTATTATTATTATTACAAGTTGTCATAAAACTATGTTGGACATGATAGACCCAGCACACCAATCAAGATATTCCTCAAAAATCCACGTTTTGTCTTCCTCGGATTAAGAAGATGTTTGAGACAACATGAGGATGAGTAAATGATGGCAGAATTAATATATATATATATATATATATATATATATATATATATATATATATATATATATATATATATATATATATATATATATATAACAGTGCAGTTTCACTTTTTTATTTTTGTATGTCGAGTAGTCTTCCTTAGAAGTTGTGTTCCTAACATTATACACTATTGTTACAAAACAGCAGGCTAATGTTATTTCGAAACATTTGAAACATGTTATTTGACATTTGTTCACATTACGTGTGTTTTGAGCGTCCTGTGCAGTTTTATGTGGGTGTGGTGATGATGGTTGTGTGTGTGCGTCTACTTTACAGTACTCGTATCTCACCGTTGGCATGTACGTGTGTGTGTGTGTGTGTGTGTGTGTGTGTGTGTGTGTGTGTGTGTGTGTGTGTGTGTGTGTGTGTGTGGAGTACTCCAGGCCGTGCGCTCGCTCTCCCCACTCAGCTCGAACTAAAAGCCCTGGAACGGGACGGTAATTGCCCAATTAGGCCTCTCGCTCGGCGGCCCGCACCGCTCTCTCCGCGCCTCCACGCCACCGCTCGTACCGATAATTGAGCTGAAAGCAAACGAACGGCCGGCAGACAAACAAGCTACTAGAAAATAATTACTTGGAGTGTTTCTTTTCAGTAGCTATACAACGGATTTCATTATCGTGAATAGCCACTAAAGCTGCTCGAAACGCCGGTAGTTGTCATTTTCATAGAGACTTGATAATGACATTAATTTGTCTTAATGGCTGGTTCTATTGTTATAAATAGGAAAATGAGCCGAAATTGTCTTGCTGTTGCGAGGCGAAGAGGACTCCGTCGAGCTCCCGGCAGACATGAGGAGTTAAATTGGTGTGCTTGTCAAATTTCCAATAATTTGTTATATGGAACATGAGTAATGCCAGTGCCATTACGGTTCATTTTCCCTAAATTCATTACTGCCCTTGTTTCCCTTTTATGTTTCTAATGCCCAATCACATTTCTCTCTGCTTCAAGTGGTTTTACAAGGATTGGACTGACTGACAGAGAAAACACACACGCACACACACAGATTCTTGTGCAGTTATGCGGTCATACACATACTTGTCCACAGAAATATGCATGCTAACACATAGGCAGTAGCTACTCAAAACTAGATAATCACAGTCCCAGATGCTGTCAGATATGTATATCTCTGATACATGTGGATGAGGACTGTCAAGTGTGTATTTCAGTGCTGTTAGTACTCTAAAGTAGCTGATTCGGGGATGCTGGAACGTTTTCCCAAAATCATTTAAAATGACTTTAGAGGAAAGGAGACTTGATGGACAATCAGTCCTAGAGCTGACCTCATGGGTCAACACTGCCATGATCTAGTGCAGTAGTTGTTGTTTCTTTAATGTATCAACAGGGGGCGACGAAGTAACATTGAGCTGACACAGTACTCAATTAAAATAATTAAAGTAGGCCCCATTAATTTTTTGTAATTTTGTTTTATCAACATCAAGACTTTAGGTTAAAAAATAAATACATTTCCATGGGGAAGTGCATATTTAGGTGCTGTGACTGATTGTTTAGCATTTAATAATTTTCACTGGCCCTGTGGTGTGACAAATGTATTGCTGAAAGTACAAATAATCTATATAGTCTCTCAATGAATAAACAATGCATTTATAATAAAGTTAGAATTTAAAAAAAAATGTGTGTCATCTATTTATCAAATTTCCAAAAGTACTTTGTCATCAACATAAATAAAATATAAGAATAACTGATCGTTTGACTTAAAAATATCACCATTATATGCACTGTAAAAAAAAATCACAATTATGTTATAAAAACCTATTTTTTTCCAAACTTGTCACAATTATTTCAGAAATGTTACTTCATTTTATGAGTTGATTTAATCTTGATTTAATTGTGGTTAAATAAATCAAGTGCAACAAACTGTGATTGCACTACTGTGATTGTACTTGATCTACTGAGTTAAAGTTTATGTGAATGAGCGACATCTATTTCAGAAATGTGTCTTAAAATTGGAAAGTCTGTTTTGATTTATATGCATTACATTGCTTTAAAAATGTATGGGCTTTTCATACAAGAATCATTTTAGTACATTCACTTAAAGTACTCAGAAATATATAAAGTTTGTTGGATTTCATTAAATCACAAATATTCTAATTCTACACAATAGTGTTTTAAAATAAACTAGTGAAATGAAAGTCAGTAGTGACCTATCGGATACAAATGCCACATTAAACTCCCACACACATTTCTCTTTATTGATTTTATTTTAATGCAAGTTAGAATTGTTGTTTTAGCAAGCACAATATTAATAAATACATAATTGCTTAATTAGTCTAATTAACCAGCCATTGATTCTTAATTATCTAGTTAATTCTGTATTCAATATGTGCTGTTCGTTATTAGTGGACAAGACCCGAAACGAGTCACAATGCACGGCTAACCCTGAGAGCAGGAACATTTTGGCGAGTGGTTGTTTGTTGCATGTTGTTGTAAAGAGCCCAGCTAGTTTAAACGATGTGATCAAGTTACAGTAGAGTGTCCCTGACTGTTAAAGCATGTCACATTTTACTATTAGCTTACATTTCAATTTAGAATAAATTATGTGGGAAATGTGTAGAAGTTTGGAAATGCTTGACTGAATTTATGTTCTTTATGATCATAAAAATCTTTGGATATAAGATGGAGGAAAAAATGCTTGAAATTAGTTTTTGAATAGACAAATATATAAAATATTTTTGGGGGGAACATGGGATCTTCTTCATTTAAAATGCCAAGTGGTACCTCATGAAGCTTATTGAGAGAATGGAACTTATTTAGAGCAGTGCCATCTTACGTTTTTGACAGAAAAAGAAAAAACATTCAGTAGTAAAAAAAACTGCAGAAAACATGAGTTTGGAAAATTAGATGCAAGGAGGTTTATACAGCTTTATACATTCAATTTAACAGACTGTAACTCTATCCCTCACACCCTAATTTTAATTCCCATCAAAAATCAAATATGCCGTTACTGTGAAATTAATAATGTCTATTCTCAGATTGTGCTGAGCTGTAATCTAGGCAAAGGGAATAATTCCATATAATGAAAATGTTGGATCATTTTGATTTGTTAAGCTTTTCTTTTCTTTTTTTTGTTGTCCATAATTCCAATACTTCCATTTGTGTTATTTCACAAGTTTTATTGACTTAAATGTTCTTCTGAAATGTGCAAAATAGTACTAGTAAACAATGAGTAGGTACACCTTTTAACTGGTAGTGTATATGTAGTATAAGTCCTGAAAGTTGTCCAACCCTGTATTTGCAAAGCTAATACTTTAACTTAAGTTTTCCAGATGCACACTCACTAAGCACTTTATTAGGAACACTATGGTCCTAATAAAGGGCCCGACGTGGTCTTCTGCTGTTGTAGCCCATCTGCCTCAAGGTTTGACGTGTTATGCATTCTGATATGTTATTCTGCTAATTACAATTGTACAGAGGGATTATCTGAGTTACTGTAGCCTTTCTGTCAGCTAGAACCAGTCCGGCCATTCTCTGTTAACCCCTCTCATCAACAAAGCGCTTCTGTCTACAGAACTGCCACTCACTGGATGTTTTTACTTTTTGGCACCATTCTGAGTACATTTAGAGACTGTTGTGTGTGAAAATCCCATGAGATCAGCAGTTACAGAAATACTCAAACCAGCCTTTCTAGCACCAACAATCATGCCATGGTCGAAATCACTGAGATAATTTATTTTTCCCCATTCTGATGGTTGATGTGAACGTTAACTGAAGCTCCTGACCCATATCTGCTTGATTTTATGCATTGCACTGCTGCCACATGATTGGCTGATTCGATGATTGCATGAATAGGTAGGTGTACAGGTGTTCCTAATAAAGTGCTCAGTGAGTGTATGATATTGCATATGAAAATTATAAATACTTTATTTTATTAATATTATGCACATAATCATTTGTGGGTTTGCTAACAGTTGATATTGGCATAGGCTTATCAATGCGTGAAGGCAACGAAGGCCTTCTAGCTGGTCCAAACCGACAGAAGGTCAACTGTGGAACAAGTCACAGAAAATTTGAATGATGGTTATGGGAGGAATTGCACCCTGTTACGTTTGGGGCTGCGTAGCCGCAGACCAGTCAGAGTGCCCATGATGACCCCTATCCACCATCTTCAATGGGCACACGAGCGTCAGTACTGGACCTTGGAGCAGTGGAAGAAGGTTGGCTGGTTTAATGAGTCCCGTTTTCTTTAACATCATGTGTACGACCAGGTACATGCGCACAATTTACCTGGGGAAGTGATAGCACCAGGATGCTCTGTTAGAAGACAACAAGCCAGTGGAGGGAGTGTGATGGTCTGGGCAATGTTCTGCTGTGAAACCCTGGGTCTGGCATATATATATATATATACATGCACGGGGTGTAAAAAGTACTATAGTACGTTTTATGTACTCTATGACTAGTTAAATTAAAGTATGGATACTGAGTGAATATTTTACTCAATTAAAAGTCCAAGTATCTAACAAAAAAACATACTTGAGTGAAAGTAAAAAAACTTATTCATATTAAATTGTACTTACGTATTAAAAAAGTAAAATGTAACTTTATTTCCTAGATAGTCGCCTTTTTCTCCAACGACTGTTTAAATTTCTCCCCCAGTGGCATTCGCAACTTGGTCATAAAATCATGTTACAATAACTACATTTTTGCATAAATATTTATGTGGCCTGTTGGACATAGCATGGCAATTTCCTGGTGGAATGAACACTAGAGGCTCTAAAACAACAATGACTTTTATCGCCTTTCACACAAATCACAAGTAAAATGGCAGATTATCAGTCCATAAACACTTTTTGCTCTGTTCCTAACACAATTCTATCTTATGACATCTAAACAATTTTACTATAGTGCATGACTTTTTTTTTTTAATACAATAAGACAATTTTACTATAGTGTATTTTCATGTTTGCATTACATAACACATCGATACGTGAGACAAAAGTGTAGTGGTTGATTCAGAAATTGTGTTTATCATGTCAAATTTGCTTTTTATGACGCTATCGGTTAGGTTTAGGTTTAAAGATTAAGGTAAGGTGGTAGGCTTTGTTAATTTAAATCTTAATGGAATATTAACCGTAAAAACCTCATCTGTTCGGGAGAACATTTCATTCGCATTTAGCACCACAATGTACATTTAAAATTTAACTAAGACGTGTAATGAACCGCATAATTTTATTTTCCAAAAATGTTGTCACAGTCATGCAATGTTCGCTGCATGGGAGAAGGCACTCGTGAATTGCAACGTCAGAGAAATCAGCACCTTGAGACATAGAGAAAGTTAAAATAAATGTCAAATGAAGCTTTGAAGAAAGTTAGTAATATTGTTGGATTTGTAAGCTGTTTTCTGAGGTTTGCTATCAAACCTTGCTGTTGAGCAGATGGATGAATTGAAGAATTTACTCATTAGAATCCTAATCAATATTTACTCAGTTTCCATTATTTTTATTATCATCATTATCATTGCTGGTTTTTAGTATTTACAACCCCAATTCCAAAAAAGTTGGGACAGTATGCAAAATGACAATAAATACAAAAAGGAGTCATTTGTAAATTATATTCCCTTTGCTATATTGAAAGCACTACAACTAAACATTATATGATGTTTTACCTTGTGAATTTTAATGTTTTTTAGTTTTTTTAAATGTACAGTAATTTTAAATCAGATGATTGCAACGCTCCAAAAAAGTTCAGACAGGGGCAATTTAAGACCAATAACAGTTTGATGAGTTGAAATAAGGTGATGTGAAATAGGAGATGTTACACAGGTGAGGCAATCGTGTCATGGTCTATAAGGAGCCTCCAAAAACAGCCTAGTCCTTCAAGAGCAAGGATCATTCAAGTCTTGTCAATTTGCCAACAGATGCTTAAGCAAATAATCCAGCACTTTGAGAACAATGTTCCCCAAAGACAAATTGGAAGGTTTTGGGGCATTTCACCCTCTATAGTGCACAATATAGCTAAAAGCTTCAAGGCATCTTGTCAAATCTCGGTGCGTAAAGGGCAAGACGAAAACCATTTCTGAATTTGTGTGATCTCTGATCCCTCAGACATCACCGTCTTAAAAACGGCATTCATCTGTATTGGATATCATGAACATGGGCTTGGGATAATTTTAGTAAACCTTTGTAAGTCAATGGTCACCATTGCATCCACAGATGCAAGTTAAGACTTTACTATGCAAAGCAGAAGCCCTACATCAGCGCTGTCGACTTCTCTGGGCTCGGTCTCATCTTTGATTGAAAGTAGAACAGTGGAAATTTGTTTTTTGGTCTGAAGAGTCCACATTTCCACATCCACATTTAAGACACCGTGTTATCTGGGCCAAAGAGTAAAAGGACCATCCAAGCTGTTATCAGCATCAGGTCCAAAAGCCAGTATCTGTATGGGTCAGGGGTGGGTCAGTAACCATTGCATGGATAACTTGCACATCTGTGAGAACACCGTGAATATGCAAAAATTACAGATATGCAAAAATTTGGAGCAGCATATACTGCCATGCAGCACCGTCTTTTCTAGCAGGACAACTTCAAACCACATACTGCCCTGATTTCAAGTGCATGGCTGTGTAAGCAGAGAGTGTGGGTTCTAGATTGGCCTGCCTGCAGTCCTGACCATCTCCAATTGAGAACGTGTGGCACATTATGAAGCACACCATCCGGCAACGAAGCCCCTGTACAGTTGTGCAGCTAAAGACTTAAATAATGGATGAATGGGGAAAATTCCACTTTCTAAACTTAACAAACTTGTGTCTTCAGTGCCCAAATGCTTATTAGAAGAAATGGTGATGTTTCACAGTGGTAAACACTTGACTGTCCCAACTTTTTTGGAGTGTGTTGCAATCATCTGATTTGAAATTACTGTACATTTTCTGTACTGTACAAGGTAAAACATCATATAATGTGTAATTGTAGTGCTTTCAAAATAGCAAAGGGTGAATACAACTTACAAATCACACATTTTTGTTTTTATTAGCATTTTCCATACTGTCCCAACTTTTTTGGGGTTGTATTAATATTAATAGTTGCATATCAACAACAACAATAATTCTGCAGATAGGGAGTAGAAATTCATTAAATATGGAGGTGTGTACATATGTATGTGTATATATATATATATATATATAGAAAACAAAAAGCTTTTGTAATTAAATGTGTACATGTCATTTATTTATGTATTTATATACACTTGCCTTCATATTTAAATCAAGAGTACCATGTAATAGTACCATGGTTTTACTATGAATATACATTTTAATATATGGCTATTTTAGCAAAACCATGGTAAATTTATTGCGAGGGAATGCAAACTATTGAGACGGAATGCCAAACTTATTCAGAATTTTTTTTCCATACCCTGTACTCTTAGGGGCTATATACAAATCAGATCCGAAATTCCGCCTCTGCTGATGGTCAGAACTCCACAATGCCGCTGTTTAACACTCCATTTGAAATCTGTCATTTGTCAGATGCAGTGAAAAGGCAGCTTCAGTCCAGTTAGACGAAAGAAAATAATCTGCAAAAATTGTGTACTTTTCAAGTTTAAATAAAATTACAAGAAGTAAAAAAAAAAAAGTTATCTTTTTTCCTTGGAAATGTAATTTGTTAAAACTGCAAGTATTCTGCTTAATCTGCAAATCCCCCAAAATAATACTTAAGTATTTTTATTCAATTAATTTACACCCCTGTATCTATGTATATATATATATATATATATATATATATATATATATATATATATATATATATATATATATATATATATTCAGAATTTCTGCAGAATCCCTCAACACCGCAATGAATAGGCATCTAAAGTCAGATTGTCAGATTCATCAGACAATCAGATAGATTTTTTTTGTTCTTGGTGGGTGTGGTCTTTAGAATATGTCCCAGTCCAGGCATTCTAGCCTGCCTTGAGTGACGCAATCAAGCTTTAAGTGATGTACGTAATTTGAAAGCAAAAAGTGCAAGATCTCGCTGATGAGTCGGCTGTCATCACTGCTGGTATTGCTGTTGAGAAAGAGATCCTTGAAAACCTGATATATTCTGCATAATCTTGCGATTGATTATTTCTTGGTATTAGATCTCCTTTGTTCTGGCTTACGTGTGTGGGCGTGTTTGAAAAATTTCAAAAGGTATTATTAGTTGACAGCAACATAATGTATGAATGTATGGTGTCTTATTCATTGTGAAACTGTGTTTTATTAATGGCAGGAATAGCACTAAAGTCTTAGAATTCAAATGCACTGGCCGCGGCTGATATATATATATATATTTCATACAAAGGTGTACACTACAGTCTTCAAAGATAAAGGACAGCTGGCTCTAACAAGGACAGAAAGAGATGTGGAAGGTCAGATGTACAACTAAATAAGAGGATAAGTACATCAGAGTCTCTAGTTTGAGAAATAGACGCCTCACAGTCCTCAGCTGACAGCTTCATTGAATTCTACCCGCTCACCAGTTTCATGTACAACAGTAAAGAGACTCAAGAGTGCAGGCCTATGGGATATATTGCAAAGAAAAAGCCACTTTTGAAACAGAAAAACAAAAAGAAAAGGTTAGAGTTGGCAAAAAAACAGACATTGGACAACAGATAATTGGAGTGTTATGGATCTTAACCCCATTGAGCATTTGTGGGATCAGCTAGACTGTAAGGTGTGTGAGAAGTGTCCGATAAGACAGTCACATCTATGGCAAGTGCTACAGGAAGTGTGGGGTGAAAGGTCACTTGAGTATCTGGAAAAACTGGCAGCTAGAATGTCAAGGATCTGCAAAGATGTCATTGCTGCATGTGGAGGATCTTTTGATGAGAACTCTTTGAAGTAGTTTAAGAAGTTCTGAAATTTTTTATAAATTGTAATAGTAATTTTTCATGTTATTAATGTCCTGACTATTCATTGAGATCAGTTGAATGCCACTTTGGTGAATAAAAGTACCAATTTCTTTCCATAAGAGCAAAATCTGTACATTATGTACATTATCTGTACACAAACTTTTGGCCGCCAGTGTGTGTATATATATATATATATATATATATATATATATATATATATATATATACACAACAGTTAGTTCAGGGGTTAATTAGTGGGGTTGAGTCTTGATTATTTTTGTATATGTTTAAGTATGTTTAATATATGACAAAAAAATATTATGTTAATAGTATCTGTGCATGTGTACGTATTCATGCACTCTGAGACAGTTCATGCAGTATGATTCACCGATATGAGTGCTTTAATTCTGGTGGGAATGTTGTGCTCTTGTGAGTTATGTGTTGTGTAACCATTCTCTAATAATACTCTTTAAACTACTCTCTTTAAAACTTCCCAGCGTAACTCTCAGCCAACAGAACTGACCTGCTGCGCAATAAAAAAGCATTTTATAAGCAGAGGGTTGCACTGGTGCCACATTAAATCCGAGAAAAGCTGAATCCAGCATATAAGTCGCCCACTGAGTCAAAGCATTACATTTAAATGTTATCATGATGATTTTACGTAAACTATTTAAACTCTATTGGATTTAGCAGAATGGAAACACTTGTATAATAATTTGGTTTTCATTTAATCTGGTCAGGGTGAACAGTTAATATGCAGATAGACATATGACATAAGGGCTTTGAGTCAAAAATGTGTGTTTTCTTAAGCAGTGGTTTTCTAATTTGGTTTCAAACACATTATGTGTTCTTTCTTCTGCGGAACACAAATGAAGATATTTTGAAGGATGAAAGAGGTGTTTTTGTCCATACAATGGAGTCCAAAACCTTCAATAAGGTTGATGATAATCATCACTTTAAATTAGAATAATTTTTGTGAACTCTATCATCAAACTAAAATTTCAATATCATATTTTTGCTATAGTTGTTGGGTAGGCAAGTAAACACAAGAATCCATTCTGGCATAATGATGATAGATATTGTATGTTTTTGCTGTTTCATATAAATAGTTTTGTGCCTATTTCAAAACTGAACCTACCATAAGAACAGGTGTGTAAAGTAACGAATTACAAATACTCATGTTACTGTAATTAACTACCTTTTTCCAATAATTTTTATTTTTTAAGTAATTTTTATACTTTTACTTGAGTATATTTTAAGTGCTGTAACTGTACTTTTATTGCGCTATATTCTCAACCGTTTGTGTTCACTGCTTCCCTGTCCTGATTTTATTTTTATCTATCAACATGATTGGCTAGGGAGAGTCTCCTGACTCCTGTCATATCAAATCACACTTACAAAACTTGAAAAGCAGTTGTAGGGTGCCAACTGTTATGGATGTGGAGAATGCCTCAAGCATAGTTTACAGCTGAACATCTTGGCCGCACCTGGAAGGACTTTTCGCAGTGAAGAAGGTCAATTGCTTGATCGTGTCATATCTCAAGCCAGATATCAGCATTAATCCTGCCTCTAATTTGAAGTTACATATCAAGGTAAATTTCAAATTTCTTCTGACTATATTCTGTGTGTCTTTAATGTAGCCTGTAATTTAACTATCTATCACTGAGATTATTGGGCTGCTGTGAGAGATTAATGCAATGTTATCAATAGGGCTGGGCAATATGATCTTACTTTTTATTTCCTGACGTTTGTATCTGCGTGTTATTTGATTGACAGGCGGCTAATGTTTGAGTGCTAATGCAGTTACACGCCTTAATGGTCAAATACACTTTAAAATTCCGCCAATGCCCGTTTTGATGAGGATTTAAAGTAAACACAGTTGTTATGTCTAAAGTGAATTTAAACAGTGGGACAAAAAGCGTATTTGCATCAAAATGTTGGACTTGAAGTGTACATGTAACCAAATTGAGCACTGTCTAGTTGGCGATGTGTGTGTATATATATATATATATATATTAATAAGTCTATTAATCAAACAACAAGGAAACAAGAAAACCACTCACTACTTTTGGCTGAATAACTTGAGTAGCTTTAAAAGTATTATTGTAATAGAATAAAACAGACATTTTTAATAATAATATTTTTTTATAATACCGACCCCTGATATATAGAGTGTGTTAATTGGTATAAGAAATTACCATGAAAGTAGAGATGATAAAATAATTTATAATTATGCTTAGCCTTTATAAAGATAGAAAAGTATCAACATTTGCAATACTTCAGCAGAATATTCCACCAGTCACAAACTTCAGAAAATTGTGCATCATGCATTAGAATGAGAACACAACTATTTCTGGGCTTAAAAGATACAAGAACTAAATAATTGTGGAACATTGTATCTCAAAAGGAGGACAATATATGATCTATATATATATATAGCTAGATTGCTCATGAAGTCACAACAGTGACGCTACTGCACCACCATCTTAGTATTCCCTGACATTCTGTATTCCTTTGGGTCTCAATGGGAAATCGTCTGTTTTGGTGAGTAAATTTTAACTATCCAGTCACATTAAAAAAAAATGTTTAAGTCTGCATACACTGCATCACAATGCAATCTTCCTAAATATGTAATTCATTATTTTGACTTTCATTTTTTCCCCCTGCTTATTCTAAATGTGAGCATGTTATGTTACTCTTTATTGCAGCAGCATTACGTTCAGCGGCGCACATGTTACCTCAATAGAAACAAGTTTAAGAAACTGAGGTAAGATATCAGTAGACATTTTCAAACGTATTTTTTGCAGGCTTTAAAGTTTTTATTCTGAATATATAATTATGCTTTGTAGCTTTTTTTTATGTTGAACATGCACTGTGGTTATTTTCTTAGGATAAATTAATATTAGCTATGCAGCTAACGTTAACTTAGGAAAATAACCACAATGAATAACAGTATAACTCACCAAGTTAGCTTTTTTGGTCAAGTTGAATATCTAATTGCAGATTAGGTTATCTGGCATACCGGGCATTTTTCCAGTGGACCGACGCACTTTGGGGCCGATCAGGGTGGACTGTCCATCAGGAGAACCGAGCGGGCCGCTGTGTCGGCCGCAATAAGCTAAAACGAGCCGCCACGTTAGCGAACACTCTCCCCCAACAACTATTGGGCCAGTTGCAATGTAAAATCCCAGGCCGATTTCTCTTTCCTGTCCAGCCCTGACAAGGAGCACATGGATATTGTTGAAGTTAAACAAGGTAAGTTTACTTCTGGATTTATTCTTAAGAGGTACTGTCTAGTTACAATATCAACACAAAGCTAGTAATTTTTATTAACAACTTTAAAACTTGTTGATGTGCATGCACCCCCCAAATTAGTTCACATTTACTGTATAATCTAGTCAAAAAAGAGTTAATAATGTTGGCAAATTATGCAGACGTATAATTTGTCAACATTATGAACAATGAGCCTCAACAGATTTAAACTATGAAGGCAGAGAAACATTGCATCCTTTAACAATCTGCAGATGTCGCTATTGGATAACTTTGCTTTAAAAAGGGGTATTAATACACTTTGATGTTGTATTTTTACAGTTGATTATTTAAGATTATGATCGTTATGCCCACTCTACATGGGGATAACGACTAATGTGTGCTTAATATGTACATAGTCATAAATTACAACCAGTGGGCACTTTAGCCACATCCTTATGTGAGTGTTGTTTCAGGGTTAAACGGCGCACATGCCGCAATGTCCTCTGTCGGTACGGAATAGTAAGATGGCCGCCAGAGCACTTCCGGTAGCTTCACCTACCGCTGGCAGTTTAGAATTCTATGAGCAATCCAGTTCCCCTTCTGTCGCTCTCTCCACGTTGTGTCAGAGAAGCGACACTAGGGGTCTCTCTTGAGCGCCGATATTCACCTCTGAACTATGAAAAAAGGCCAATGAGAGTTGGCAACCAGTATTTGCATGTCCCTCCCCCAGACATAGGGGTATTTAAGCAGCGCAAATACGGGAGTTCATTCAGAAAATTTCTTCGGAGCCGATGGTCGTGTTTGCAGACTGCTGCGTTCTACACACCGAGTTCCTGCTATCCTCTGCTGCATGCTGTTGGATTCTACGGCGTACAACAGCGGCTTCCTCCTGTTTGCACGGCTATGCACTTCCTGCCCCTGAGCGCATCGACAGTTGCAGATAAGAAGGATCTCTCACGAGTTCTTTCATTCATAAAAGAGTGATTTTATTTAAAAGAGTAATTTCCTCTAAAAGAGCAAAAAACACAGCGGCGTTGAACGTCCTTTTAAGGACGCGTCTTTATAAAGATGCCTTTCCGCCACTTTGTTGTTCCTGGATGCCGTAGAGTACTCTCCGCTTCCGACGGCCACAGGCGTTGTCTCGTGTGTCTGGGCAGTGATCACACTGAGGCTGCGTTTGTGGATGGTTCATGGTCTCATTGCGAGAACATGACCATGACAACATTGCGGTCGCGGCTTGCTTACAACCGTAAGCAAGCCACTCCAGCCGCCCCCCGCGTCGCTCCTTCTTCCCACGGGATTGAGGACGATGTGGCTGGCGATGGAGGCGATTCGGGGATGGCAGCGGGTGCAGCTCCGCCGGGTACGCCCCCTCGGACCACCCGCGCCCCGGCACGCTCATTGACTCCCGTCCCCGCTCGAGGTGGCAGCGACTCGCCTCACAGCCAGTCTGCCTACCCTCTTGCGATGGAAGCAGATGAGTTCGCCGCGACATCGGAGGGCGTGGGCTCTGATGCTGAGGGCTCCTCTGGGCTGCCGCCTTCGGGCTTGCACGCCCAGGAGGAGGCCGACGCACAGATGTCCGATATGCTTTCCCGGGCAGCCAACAGAGTGGGCCTGGATTGGAACCCTCCATCCTCCCCACAGCCATCACGGCTGGACGATTGGTTCTTGGGCATGGGGTGCCGCTCACAGCCTCGCCCCCCCTGGTTCCTTTCTTCCTGGAGGTGCATGATGAGCTGACGTCTTCGTGGAGAGCACCCATCTCCACTCGTCGCACCGCCACCTGCTCATCCGCCCTCGCCACCCTCGACGGCGGAGCGCGCCACAGGTACACGGAGATCCCCCAGGTGGATAGAGCTGTTGCGCTCCACTTATGTCCCGGAAGCACTACCACCTGGCGGGGCCGCCCTGTACTCCCTTCCCGGTCCTGTAGAGCAACATCCTCGCTCACCGCGAAGGCCTACAGCGCTACCGGACGCGCCGCTTCCGCCCTGCATGCCATGGCTCTCCTGCAGGTCCACCAAGCCAAGGCACTTCGCAACATGCACAGGGGTGGCCCTGATCCCGACACGCTGCAGGAACTGCACTCAGCGACCGACCTCGCCCTGAGAGCGACGAAGGTCATAGCGCAGGCACTCGGGCAGGCGATGGCCACTCTGGTGGTCCAGGAACGTCAGCAATGGCTGGACTTGGTTGAGATGCGTGAAGCTGACAAGACTCGCTTCCTCAACGCCCCTGTCTCCCAGTTTGGCCTTTTCGGCGACACCGTTGAGGACTTTGCCCAGCAGTTCTTCCTGGTGAAGAAGCAGACGGAGGCCATTTCGCACATCATGCCACGCTGCAAGCTTGCCGCCACGGCCCAGGCCCCACCTGCTCGCCGAGGGCGTCCTCCCGCGGCCAGAAGACCTTCTGCTCCGCCCCAACCTGGGCCCAGCTCTCAGCCCTGGCGTCGAGCAAACCGCAGGAAGCGTACGCCCCCTGCCTCACGGACCCCTTCGAGGAACCAGAATGCTCCCAAGCGTCCCTGAGACAGCGGACCCAGAGGACGAGAAGTTAGCTCCGGAGGTGGTAAGACCGCTCCGTCCCCCGGTGGAGGGCCGGGAGGAGAATCTTTTGTTTTTCATTTGCCGCACCCCTGACGGGGCTGCGGTACCCAAATTCTCAATAAAAGAGCTATTTCCTTTACCTCTGGGTCACATGGCCCGCAAATGCCGTTCTCACGGCACTTTGCTTTCAGGCCTCAACAGTCTCGGCGCCCAGGATGCGGTGCTTCCGCCCTCAGCCCCACGACTGTTCCCCGGCCGGCCGGTTCAGACGAGTCCAGAGGACGCCAGCATCAGACCTCCTCCTCAGTCACGAACCCGCCCCCTGCCGGGTGCGCGGAACAAGGTAAGTGCTTTGAGTTTATTCTCAGCACCAGAGCCTCAGGACGCCACAGCGCCTCCCGACGGCGCGTTACCTGTTCCGCATCGCTGCGAAGCCCCGCAGCGGTGCGGAACCCAAGAAAGGCGGCGGCATACGACCGATCTTGGACCTGCGAGTTTTCAATCGGACCTTGTCCAAACTCCCGTTCAAAATGCTTACCCAGAAACAAATTCTATCTGGCGTCCGGCATCTGCTGTAGACCTGAAGGACGCGTACTTCCACGTCTCAATTCGCCCTCGACATCGACCCTTTCTACGGTTCGCGTTCGACGGCCAGGCGTATCAGTACAAGGTCCTCCCCTTCGGCCTGTCTCTGTCCCCTCGCGTCTTCACGAAGGTCGCAGAGGCGGCTCTTGCCCCGCTACGAGGAGCATACTCAATTACCTCGACGATTGGCTCATTTTGGCCTCCTCGCAGGAATTACTATGCGCACACAGAGACCAGGTGCTCGAGCACCTCGGCCGTTTAGGGTTTCAGGTCAACTGGGAAAAGAGCAAGCTCACCCCGGTCCAGAGCATCTCTTTTCTCGGTTTGGAGTTAGACTCAGTCTCAATGACAGCACGTCTCTCCAACGAGCGTGCTCAGTCAGTGCTGGAATGCCTCGCTTCTTCGAACCAGGCACCGTGGTCCCTTTGAAGCGTTTCCAACGGCTCCTGGGGCATATGGCATCCTCCACGGCGGCAGCGCCACTGGGGTTGATGCATATGAGACCACTTCAGCATTGGCTCCAGACTCGAGTCCCGAGACGAGCATGGCACCACGGCACGCACGGCATGGAAGTTACCCCGCCTGCCGCCAAACCTTCAAACCCTGGACAGACCTCTGCTTTCTACGGGCAGGAGTACCCTTGCAGCAGGTGTCCCGTCGCGTTCTGGTTACAACCGACGCCTCCAAATTGGGTTGGGGCGCCGTGTGCAATGGGCGCGCAGCCGCAGGCCGGTGGAACCGAGGCCCGCTGCGCTGGCACATCAACTGCCTAGAGCTACTGGCCGTTTTTCTTGCCCTGAAGAAATTTCTTCCATTGATTCGTTTCAAGCATGTCCTAGTCAGGACAGACAGCACCACGGTGGTGGCCTACATAAACCGCCAAGGCGGAGTACGCTCCCTCCACATGTCACAGCTCGCCCGTCGTCTCCTCCTTTTGGAGTCAACAGCGACTGGAGTCACTGTGCCACTCACATCCCCGGCAACCTCAATGTGATAGCGGACGCGCTGTCAAGGCAAAACTTGCCCGGTGGAGAGTGGAGGCTCCACCCCCAATCGGTCCAGCTGATTTGGGACAGGTTCGGCAAGGCCCAGGTAGACCTGTTTGCCTCCCAGGAAACCTCCCACTGTCCGCTCTGGTATGCCCTCACAGAGGCTCCCCTTGGGACAGATGCTCTGGCACACAGCTGGCCCGTGGGGCTGCGCAAGTACGCTTTTCCCCCAGTGAGCCTTCTTGCACAGGTGCTATGCAAGGTCAGGGAGGACAAGGAGCAAGTCACTCTGGTGGCCCCCTACTGGCCCAACCGGACGTGGTTTTCGGATCTCACGCTCCTCATGACAGCCCCTCCCTGGCGAATTCCCCTGAGGAAGGACCTTCTTTCTCAGGGACAGGGGGACGCTCTGGCATCCGCATCCAGACCTCTGGAATCTCCACGTCTGGTCTCTGGACGGGACACAGAGGATCTAGCCGGCCTACCTTCGGCCGTCATAGACACTATTAACCAAGCCAGAGCCCCTTCGACCAGGCATCTTTATGCCCTGAAGTGGCGTCTGTTCACGGACTGGTGCTCTTCCCGAGCCGAAGACCCGCAGAAGTGCGCAGTTAGGTCAGTGCTCGTGTTTCTTCAGGAGAGGCTGGAGAGGAGGCTGTCCCCCTCCACCCTCAAGGTGTATGTTGCCGCTATCGCGCCCACCACGATACGGTAGACGGCAAGTCTCTTGGTAAGCACGACTTAATCGTCAGGTTCCTAAGAGGTGCCCGGAGGATGACTCCCTCCCGGCCTAAACTGTTTCCCTCCTGGGATCTCTCGGTCGTCCTTATGGGACTCCGGAGACCCCCCTTCAAGCCGCTTGACTCAGCTGGACTCAGGGCCCTCTCTCTCAAGACCGCCCTGCTGATCGCGCTCGCTTCCATCAAGAGGGTCGGGGACCTGCATGCATTCTCTGTTAGCGACGCTTGCCTGGAGTTCGGTCCGGCGGACACTTTCGTGATCCTAAGACCGCGACCAGGCTACGTGCACAAGGTTCCTACCACACCCTTCAGGGATCAGGTGGTGAACCTGCAAGCACTGCCCCGGGAGGAGGCAGACCCAGCCCTTTCACTGCTGTGTCCAGTACGTGCCTTACGTATTTATCTGGACCGCACACAGAGCACCAGATGCTCTGAGCAGCTCTTCGTCTGCTTTGGGGGACAGCAGAAAGGGAATGCTGTCTCCAAGCAGAGACTCGCCCACTGGGTTGTCGACGCCATTTCCCTGGCTTATCACACCCAGGCCGTGCCCCCCCCTTTGCGGGTCCGAGCCCACTCCACCAGGAGTGTTGCGTCCTCGTGGGCACTGGCTAGGGGCACTGCCCTAGCAGACATTTGTAGAGCAGCGGGCTGGGCAACACCTAGCACTTTTGCGAGATTCTACAATCTCCGAGTTGAGTCAGTATCGTCCCGTGTTCTCTCAGGTACCGAGCCCGTGAGAACTCGGTGGCACGCCCACGATCTGACCGGGTGAATCGCTTGCACCCAGCGCCTTCCCCTAACCAGGGGAAACAGTGCGCCTTCATTCCCAGGAGATCCCAGGTTTGGGACACTGGTTGACTCCTCCCTAGCCCTCGTGGGTCGCAGTTCTGCGGAGGAACTCGCCGACCCAAACCACTGTGGGTACCGCAAGCTACCCTGTACTGGTATAGGTGCCCCACAGGTAAGGCCTCCTGTTCGGACTCCCCCTGTGTGTAAATCCACGGTTCTGTCCCCTCACGAGTTGACTCCGTGTTTCCCTTAGGCAGTTACAGCTGCCTTAGTTGCCGTGCTGTATGCTTCCCCCTCTGCGAGGCTGGATCTACCACCGCACTACTTTTCCGCATAAGACCTAAGTATAGGCCATGCAATGTATTTGCCACTCAAAATTTGCCTCCCCTCCCGGGTAGGTGTGGGCTCCGCAGGGTCTTCTCTGCCCTAATAAGGGCTAAGACCCCCTTCCCTCAATGCGTGTAAGGGCCCCGGCCGTAGTTGCTCTATGCGAGAAACATAGAGAGAAAAGAGGCCCAGCCAGGCTGGCCCGTTCCCATGTTGGCGGCCATCACCTTGTTCCCCCCTCCAGGGTAACGATAAGGAATCCTGATGGCTTAAGTGGGGCATTGGGGAAGGGTACGTGCAGCCTGATACAGTTGGTCATTCTGCACGTAGGAATACCTGCTCGCTCCTGTATCAGCAGATCACGTACACGGCTCAGCGCATGGCTCTTTTTAAGTGGACCCCTAGTGTCGCTTCTCTGACACAACGTGGAGAGAGCGACAGAAGGGGAACGTCTAGGTTATGTATGTAACCTCCGTTCCCCGATGGAGGGAACGAGACGTTGTGTCTCCCCTGCCACGTCGCTGAGCCGAGCCCCTGTTGTGGCCGGACCATTTCCGGCTCCTCAGAAAAATCCTGAATGAACTCCCGTATTTGCACCGCTTAAATACCCGTATGTCCAGGGGCGGGACATGCAAATACTTTTTTCATAGTTCAAAGGTGAATATCGGTGCTCAAGAGAGACCCCTAGTGTCGCTTCTCTGACACAACGTCTCGTTCCCTCCATCGGGGAACGGAGGTTACATACGTAACCTAGACGTTATATATATAGGTCACCCCATTTGCTACTTAAAGAAAATGTTTTATTCTCTTATCATTTACTCATGCCATCTGTCTATGACTTTCTTTCTTCAGAACACAAATTAAGATTTGTTGAATATTTCAGCTCTGTAGGTCCATTCAATGTAAGCGAAAGGGTACCAAATGTTGACACTCCAAAAAGCACATAAAAGCAGTATAAAATATAATACATACAACTCCAGGGTTTAATCCATGACTTCAGAATTGATATGACAGGTGTGGGTGAGAAACACATTACTATTTAAATTCTTCTCTCTGCCCAGTAGGTGGCGATATGCATGAAGAATGTGAATCACCAAAAGCACGAGAAGAAAGTGAAAGTTAAAGTGGAGATTGATTGAGCAGGGAGGAGAATTAGTAAAAAAGGAATTAAATATTGATCTGTTTCTCACCACATCTATCATATCACTTCTGAAGACATGGATTAAACCACTGGAGTCACATGGATTAGACTACTTTTATGCTGATTTATGTGATTTGTGGAGCTTCAATATTTTAGCACCTGTTCACTTTCATTGTATGGACCAAAAGAGCTGAGATATTCTTCTAAAAATCTTAATTTGTGTTCTGCAGAAGAAAGTCATACACATCCAGGATGGCATGAGGGTGAGTAAATTTGTGGGTGAATTATTCCTTTTTAGTGTGCCCCTGTACCAAACAACTTTTCCTATGCCTGCTCTACCTCCTCTATTTTGCAGGTCATGATGTGCCAAGTGATCCTGCTTATTTAGCATTTTTTTGCATTCCTTGCACTGTTTGAACATGTTTTATGCACAACAATAACGCTCTGTCGGCATTTAGGGAAATTTAGACCCTGCACATAAACTGATTTTGATGTAATTGTTTTCATACAATACGATTTAAAATGGTGATCAGTGTATTGAAAGTAACTTTTTAATGTTTTAATTTCTGTTATCATGTCTCCTTTTATTTTTTGGAATCAGATTCATGTAGTGTTTATCATAGATAAGTGATGTATTTTAAAAGTTGGCATACAGTGTTTATTATAATGGGGCATAGGTTTTGCAACTCAGTACTCAATACTCACTACTCATGAGTACTTTTGAATGATCTACTATTTTACTCTTACTTGAGTAGTTTTTAGGACAGCTACTTTTACTGTACTTACACTAAATGTTTTGGGAAGTAACAGTACTTATACTTGAGTATAATATTTCAGTACTCTTCCACCCCTGCATAAGAAATATCCACTGCAGAAAAAAGTGTGACAACTAGCCCTGGTCTCCCCTAAAATGGTCCCAAGTATTTGGACACTTAACCCTTTTGCACATATGATCAAACTGGTGTGATTACAATAGATTGGGCTCAGAGGCGTACAATCAAACTGGTGCAATCTTCATTCGTGCTTCCATTTACCAGCAAAGAGGTACTGAAGTGGCTGTCATAATGAACCAGCTGCAATCCCATGCTGCTTTGCAAAGTAAACAATATGGCGGTGCACATAACCGCCACCCCTGTCAACAACAACGATCTTGCCTTGGGCACAAAAATAGTAAGAAATTGTGCCGTCGTTATGCTTACTAGTTACCAGAAAAACCATTCGACCTCATGTGCTGGATCCCACGTACACCCAGCAACCGTTCAATCCAGCGTTGTTATCAGACAAATCGATTCCTCTTCCTTTTTGTCTGGCGTGTCTATTTATAGCGCTCTTGTTCATTACGACGTTAAACGTTTATCACCTTTTATTTAGTATGGCTTATTAGTTTATATGGAATCAGAAAGTGTGAAAGGGCATGATTAGTCTAAGGGGTGTTGGCAAAGGTTGTTTGAAAACATACTTTATTTTTGTAATTCTATTTGGTGCCAATAGTAGCGCAGAAATTACACACTTCACCTTTAACTATGATCAACTACAGTTTGACAGTCAGTAAGCACCTACATACTTATTCTCTGCAACAGTATTTCTGTTGTTTTATAATTTTCAACTTAACTTTTTTTTGTGAACAGTCAACTAATACTATTTTTCTTGAAAAAAAGAACTTTTGATATTTTGTTTGACATTTTGCATCCAATGCAATGTCACATTTTAAAATGTGCCTTAAGTGTTCAAATACTTTCTAAGTGTCTTGAGTTTTCATTTGAGTTTGTGCTTGTGTTTGCATGCACATGACACACTTTCCATAAAGCCTTCATCTCCAAGACACAACACAGACACAGTCAAATACTCAAAAAGTGAAGGATGGGTGACTTTTATTGGTGTGGCAATAAAAGATTCTTATGAAAGGAGAGTGGGTCCAAAAGAGAGAAAGAGGCATTCAGAGGGAGGGGCAAAGGAGTGTGAAACAAGGTCTCATCCATCAGTGGTGTGGACGAGTGACATTCCAGCACTGTTAAACGGGAGGACACACTCACTCACAGCCACAATGGAGGGGGGGCAGCTGGGCTGCGGCTAGGAGGAGCAGGGAGTCAATGCACAATCTCCCTCACCTCCTTCTTTAGCTTTCTGTTCTTCTCACAGCATCAATGCACACGGCGGAGCCGATTCAGCAAACTCTATGGCCATGACCAATGTAAATTTCAGACGCTCAAACCATGCACATCAGTGATGGATTCTTTTAAGACTTTGATATTTGGCTTTTTGGTGTTTTTGCTGAATAGTGAGAGTTTTAGTCAATGGTATTGTGGTTTGATGATTGGTTCAGTGCTGAGGTTCTGTTAGAAAGCTAAAAACACACTTTTGCGAGTTAGTCTATGTTGTGTTATGTAGTTTTTCGTGTATTTTAGAGACCATTGGACTGCCTATGCGACTAAGATTCCTCTCATTTGTCCTCCTTTCTTGCTTCCTTACTCCCGTCCATCAATCAGTGAGCCAGTTCAGCAAATAACATGGCCATGACCAATGTAAACTGTGAACACTCAAAGCATGCATACAAGTGATGGGTTCTTTGAAGACTATTTTTTGCTGAATAGTTTGAATTTCTGTAAATGGTATGTAAATGGAGGTTTGATTGTTTTGGAGGTGAAATACTGCTAGAAAGCCTAAAACAATTGTTTAAGGGATTCTTTGTAAGTTACGTAATGTTATTGTGCAGCTGTTGACCTTGTATTTTGAGCTAACAATTGCTCTTTGTGTTTTTGCTGAATAGTTTCGGTAATTAGTAAAGTGGTTTGATGATTGTGTTGGTGTCTAAGTCCTGCTAGAAAGTTAAAAACAATAGTTTTTGGGAGTCTTGTTTGTGTTATTGTGAAATTACCTTTGAAAATAGCTTTCAAAAATGTCTCTCCGGCTGTTGCCTTGGCTAAAAAGATTCCTCTTAATAGTGATGCTAAATAGGGAGTTTCTTTGAATGGTACAGTGGTTTGTTGATTGGTTCAGTGCTGAGGTTCTTTTAGAAAGCTAAAACAATTGTTTTAGTGAGATTTGAAAGTTATGTTGTAGTATTATACAGTTGTTTGTGCAGTTTTGAACTACCTTTGGAAAAGGCTAGTCTTTTGGACTGCCTCTATGACCAAGATTCCTCCCAATTGTCCTATTTCTTGCTCCCTAATTCCCATCTATCGTTTGGTGAGTCGATTCAATGAACTCTACGGCCATGACCAATGCAAATTTTGGACACTCAAATCATACATACCAGCAATGGGTTCTTTGAAGACTTTGAGATTACCTTTGGAAAATGCTGCCCAATCTCATCAGCTGTTGCTTTTGAGAAAAAGATAACCCTCATTTGTCATCATCTCTTGTTTCATAACTCTCATCCTCGGATGGCAAGACGTTTAAATGGAGTTGATGTTGATACTATAGAAATTCTACAGCAGAGCGATGACATCTCAGATCATTACCCCATCTCTTGTTTGTTGTGTTCAGCTAATGTCACTCAATCTACACCATACTATCATTACGGTTGAACTATTCTTTCAACCTCTAAAGATAACTTCAAATCTTCCAGAATTGTCTCACATACTCAGTAAGCCAAAAAGCCTATAAGAACTTGATGAAATAACAGAAAATATAAATACAGTCTTCTCTAGCGCTCTTGATAGTGTCACCCCCACCCCTTCGATTAAATAAAATTAAAGAAAAAGCCTCGCACCGTGGTACAATTATCACACTCATGCTCTCAAGAGAGCAACACGGAAAATGGAGCACAAGTGGAAGAATACAACATTATAAGTATTTTGCGGTGTATGGAAGAATATTGTCTGCTGCTACAGGCACTAAAAGCTGCCAGCATATTTTAGCAAACTCATAAAAAAATAACCACAACAATCCTATTTGTTTATTTAGTACTGTAGCAAAATTGGTTAGGAATATAGCATCAACTGAACCAGCTATTCCGTCGCAGCACAATATGACTTCTTGAATTTCTTTACTGATCAAACTGAAATAATCTGAAATTAAATTAGAAATATGCAATCAACAGTCACAGCCCCTGAGAAAACAGTGTCTTATAATTTTGCTCACAGCCAACTTCAATCCTTCGCTGTCATAGGTCATGAAGAGCTAACAAAATTTATAAAAAATTAAAAGCCACAACATGTATATTAGATCCAATACCAACTATGCTCTTAAAAGAGGTATTCCCAGTAATCTCAGAACCTCTTCTTAATATTATTATTAACTCCTCGCTATCCCTAGGACATGTCCCAAGAAACATTACAATTTCAGTTATACAGCCTGATCCTAGAGAATTGGCTAATTACAGACCGATTTCAAATCTACCATTTATTTCGAAAATACTAGAAAAGGTAGTGTCCTCCCAACTATGTTTATTTCTACAGATAAATGGAATATATTAACAATTTCAGTCAGGATTTAGGCCCCATCACAGTACAGAGACTGCACTTATTGAGATATTTAGACTGCCTGAACCTTGGACTTAGGATGGACCACACCAAACCTCACTGAAATGACCTGCAGGTTGAACTGTGATGCGCCTCATCATTTACATGGCAGGTACATGACCTCAGAGCTTACTTAATTTACAAATTTAAAACCATGACTTGTACTCCACACAAATAACTTGTATTGGCATTATGTTGTTTAGCCAGAGAGGAACTGGCCCCCACAGTGAGCCTGGTTTCTCCCAAGGTTATTTTTCTCCATTAACCAACATCTTATATAGTTTTGTGTTCCTTGCCACAGTAGCCTTCTGCTTGCTCACATGGGTTCTAAATAAAATTATTATTTAATTATTTAATTTCTATACACATTTTACAATCATATTTAATCAAACTACACAATGATCACTGTAAGACATTATGGATATTACAGTTTAATTTTTTTGTTTTTGTTAATGCATGATTTCCTTTAAAGCTGCTTTGAAACAATGTTGCGAAAAACAATAATAAAATAAAAATAACTTGACTAGAACAATCATTTAAGGGAGTCTTGCAAGTTATGTTGTGTTATTGTGCAGTTGTTTACATGTATTAAAGATCCAAAATGGGAAATGCTGTCTCTCCATCTATTGCTTTTGCAGTCCTGATTAATTTAGATGGTCCTCCTTTCTGGCTCTCTAAATCCTATCCAACACCAGTCCAGCAAAATCTATGGCCATGACCAATGTAAATTTCAGATAGCCTACTCTAAGCATGTATAACAGAAATAGGCTCTTTCAAGACATTGATATTTGGCTTATTGCTGTTTTTGCTGACTTATGAGAGTTTTGGTAAATGGCATGTTAATTTATATTTGTGTTGTTGCTAAACAGCTAAGTCTTGCGAAGTATGTTGTGTTATTATGCAGTTAAGTGTGTATTTGATAACTACTTTAGGAAAAGGACAGTTCTTTGAACTGTCTTTGTGACCAAAATGTATCTTGTTTGTCCCCCCGTTCTCATCCTTAACTCTTGCCCATTGCTTGCTGTGTGTGTTAGTATTTTAGCAGTCTGAAGTATGATTGCTCAACTCTGGATGAACAGCCATTGGTGTATGTTTGTGTTTAGAGAGGGACATTTAAGTGAGTATTTTGTCGGAGTGTGCATGTAGGGAGCAGGTGATGGCTTTTTGGAGAGCACCCTTTCAAACCCCTCAAATTTTGCACTTGAGTGTGTGTGTGTGTGTGTGTGTGTGTAGGCTTAGGGAGAGAAAATGGTGAACTCTGACCAACTGACCTCAGAGCTCTGCTCATGGTAACCTGCTCTGCATACTGGAAATGCATGCAAATGCAATGATCATATCAAAAGACAGGCAGATGCCTTAAGCTACAGCAACTTTACCCTGGTAAAGAGAAGCTGAGTGCCTAAATCCCCCTTAATCATGGTAAAATCACTGTTACACAAGGCTTTGAGTGGCTTATTGCTTTAATAAAAGCAATATGATTAAAGACACCTATGTTCAATACAGCAAATAAGTACATTTATTAACAAGATTTTTAAATTTTCTGAATAAAATTTGCTTGCAATTTAAAAATATGCTGCAATGTTGCTATGGTGTCCTGATTGATTGTTAGAGCATCGCTATGTGGTTCTGGGTGGTTGCTATGTGGTTTCTTACTGGCCCAAGTCAGAAGAGCTCATTCTCAAATAAGATATACCTTTGGTCTAGTTGCTTTCTGCCAAATGGCATTTAGTTTAAAGAAAGACAGCGTAAGTACACTTTTCAAACAAAACATTTCACATAAAGATCTTGGTTATGTTTTAAAATAATTAAACAGAAGTTAGGGACACAAAAAAAGCTTATTAGAGTCAGCAGTTGGCAAACCTGGCATCCAATTAATGAAATGAGATTGAAGATGTGGGTTGGAGCTACTTTGATTTATAAAAAGCACTCTAACATTTTGAGTTTGCTATTCACAAGAAGCATCTGCCTTGCAAAAAATCTATACCGCACAAAAACATCAATTTCAGAAGACCTACAATCAAGAATTGTTGCATTTCATAAATCTGAAAAGGGTTAAAAAGTTATCTTGATGAGCTTAGATATTTATCTGTCCACACATTTTTTTATAAATGTTGATGATTTAGTACTGTGGCTACTCTCTACAAGTGGCCATCCAGCCAAGATGGCTCAAAGGGCACACCACAGAATGCTCAATGAGGTCAAATAGAATCCTAGAGTGAAAGCTAAAGACTTGAAGGAATCAATGGAAATGGTTAACATCTATGTTCATGAGTCTACTACAAGGAAAACATTAAACAGCCATTGTGTCCATGGCAGGACACCATGAAGGAAGCTGCTGCTTTCCAACAAAAACATTGCTTCGTGCCTGAAGTTTACCAAAGACCACCTTGGCACTCCACATTGATACTGGGAACATTTTTGTGGACTGATAAAATTAAGATTGAATTGTTTGAGAAGAACATGCAGCACAACATATGGCTTAAAAAGGGCATCGCATACCAACATGAAAACCTCCTCCCAACAGTGAAGGATGGTGGAAGGCAGCATCATGAATTTGCTGCTTCAGGGCCTGGACCGCTTGCCATCTTCGAGGGAAAAATGAATTCCCAATTTTATCAAGATATCCTGCAGGATAATGTCAGGGTGCCAGCTGAAGCTCAGTAGAAGTTGAGTGAGGCAGCAGGACAGTGACCCTAAACATTGAATATTTATTTCAAATAAATAAATTCCACCTTTTGGAGTGGCCCAGTCAGAGCCCAGACATTTAACCAATAGAGATGCTGTGGAATGACCTCAAGATAGCCGTTTACACTAGATATTCTAAGAATATGGCTGACATGAAGCAGTTCTGTAAGGAAGAATGGTCCAAAATTCCTTCTTTTGTTCAGGTCTAATTTGCAGCTACCGGAAATGCTTGGTTGAGGTTATTGCTACCAAAGAAGGATTGGCCAGTTATTAAATCCTAGGGTCCTTACATTTCCCACATCACTGTGAATGTTTATTGGAATGTGTTCAGTAAAGTCATAAAAGATGATCATTTTTCATGTGTTGTTAGCTTAAGCACATTGTGCTTTGTCCATCTATACTTGTTACTTTGATGAAAATTAGATCATGTTTTATGGTCAATTAATGCAGAAAACCAACAAATTCCAAAGGATTCACATACTTTTTATTGCCACTGTAGATAACCCAGCCCCCTAAGCCTAAACCTAACAAGTTCTTAACAATAGAAAAGACACAACAATGGATAAAAGTACATTAACAAAAAAAGCACTATAAAAGTATTCCAGACGACTCTCATTCAAAGTCCTCCAAAAGTCACATGATAGCTCTGTGAGGAACAGACTGTGAAACTGAAGGTTTTTATATTTGAAAATCTTCCTCTCAGTGAAGGCAGTCACATCTCATTCAAAAAAATACATTGTGGCAGGGTGAGCAAGAGACAGAGAGTGTGGGTGTGTTGTCAAGCTGCTGAGAGGTGTTTATTGGAAAAATAATAAAAATAAATAGTCCAAAAAAGGGAAATTATGTGTCCAAGGGGGAATTAGTGTCCAAAATAAAGGGGATTCTGGCATCCTCACGATAAAGAGGGCTTTGTGAAGGAAGAGGTAGTATCCACAGGAATGGTCCAGTACATGGGCTGTGTCCTGGACCATTCCTGTGGATGCTACCTCTTCATTCATGGACCTTCCGTGGTGCATGACATTAGGGGCAGCAGAATCCAATCCCCTGGTGTGACATCTAATTCGGCTGGTACCCTCCCCGCTCTGCTCCTGGACCTGCGAGGATGCCAGTGTGTACAGAAATGGAGATAGAAGCTGGCTCCACGAGGAGAAGAACACTCTGCATTCATATACAGTCAGGTCCATAAATATTGGGACATCGACACAATTCTAATCTTTTGGCTCTATACACCACCACAATGGATTTGAAATGAAACGAACAAGATGTGCTTTAACTGCAGACTTTCAGCTTTAATTTGAGGGTATTTACATCCAAATTAGGTGAACGGTGTAGGAATTACAACAGTTTGTATATGTGCCTCCCACTTTTTAAGGGACCAAAAGTAATGGGACAGATTAACAATCATAAATCAAACTTACACTTTTTAATACTTGGTTGCAAATCCTTTGCAGTCAATTACAGCCTGAAGTCTGGAACGCATAGACATCACCAGACGCTGGGTTTCATCCCTGGTGATGCTCTGCCAGGCCTCTACTGCAACTGTCTTCAGTTCCTGCTTGTTCTTGGGGCATTTTCCCTTCAGTTTTGTCTTCAGCAAGTGAAATGCATGCTCAATCGGATTCAGGTCAGGTGATTGACTTGGCCATTGCATAACATTCCACTTCTTTCCCTTAAAAAACTCTTTGGTTGCTTTCGCAGTATGCTTCGGGTCATTGTCCATCTGTACTGTGAAGGCCGTCCAATGAGTTCTGAAGCATTTGGCTGAATATGAGCAGATAATATTGCCCGAAACACTTCAGAATTCATCCTGCTGCTTTTGTCAGCAGTCACATCATCAATAAATACAAGAGAACCAGTTCCATTGGCTGCCATACATGCCCACGCCATGACACTACCACCACCATGCTTCACTGATGAGGTGGTATGCTTTGGATCATGAGCAGTTCCTTTCCTTCTCCATACTCTTCTCTTCCCATCACTCTGGTACAAGTTGATCTTTGTCTCATCTGTCCATAGGATGTTGTTCCAGAACTGTGAAGGCTTTTTTAGATGTTGTTTGGCAAACTCTAATCTGGCCTTCCTGTTTTTGAGGCTCACCAATGGTTTACATCTTGTGGTGAACCCTCTGTATTCACTCTGGTGAAGTCTTCTCTTGATTGTTGACTTTGACACACATACACCTACCTCCTGGAGAGTGTTCTTGATCTGGCCAACTGTTGTGAAGGGTGTTTTCTTCACCAGGAAAGAATTCTTCGGTCATCCACTACAGTTGTTTTCCGTGGTCTTCCGGGTCTTTTGGTGTTGCTGAGCTCACCGGTGCGTTCTTTCTTTTTAAGAATGTTCCAAACAGTTGATTTGGCCACACCTAATGTTTTTGCTATCTCTCTGATGGGTTTGTTTTGATTTTTCAGCCTAATGATGGCTTGCTTCACAGATAGTGACAGCTCTTTGGATCTCATATTGAGAGTTGACAGCAACAGATTCCAAATGCAAATAGCACACTTGAAATGAAGTCTGGACCTTTTATCTGCTCCTTGTAAATGGGATAATGAGGGAATAACACACACCTGGCCATGGAACAGCTGAGCAGCCAATTGTCCCATTACTTTTGGTCCCTTAAAAAGTGGGAGGCACATATACAAACTGTTGTAATTCCTACACCGTTCACCTGATTTGGATGTAAATACCCTCAAATTAAAGCTGAAAGTCTGCAGTTAAAGCACATCTTGTTTGTTTCATTTCAAATCCATTGTGGTGGTGTATAGAGCCAAAAAGATTAGAATTGTGTCCATGTCCCAATATTTATGGACCTGACTGTAGCAGCGTTGATGAGGATCCACTCACATAAGGTGTGCCTCATCATTCAGACACAGTGGGTGTGGCAACATGCTTGGAGATGCGTTTATTTAAAATGGTAAAAACAGAAAAGGGGGAAATAATCAGGCTAATCAAGCCACAGAGAGGGATAAAGGCTGACTGAAAGCTGCCGTGCGAGAGAGAGAGAGAGATTTACGGACAGCTGTTTGACACCTTTGTGGGTTAGTCTTTTTGTTTACGTTTTTTATTAAAATATTATTTATATTCTCAAACCGTTTCTCGTCTCCTCCTTTCCATTTAATCCCTTTACACTGTCCAAAGGGGAAAATGTCCAAAACAAAGGGGAATCTGGCACCCTTGTGGTGAAAACGGCTATATGAAGAAAGGGTAGCAGTGAGGGGGTAAGGTACAGGTGAAAGTGGGCAGGGTCCAACGGCCTCACATATTCCCCTCTTGGGTTCCGAGGCGTGTGGAGCGGTGTATTCTCTTGAGTGGAGCAGCTTCCCTGGGCCTTTGGCATGTAAGGGGAATCGCGGCATGGCATCCTGGAGATAGAAGCCAGCTCCCCGAAGAGAGGCGGGGAGCTGCATTTTTATAGCAGCGTTGATGAGTCTCCACTCACATCAGGTGTTCAATCATCCGCTGTTCAAATGAGGCTCATAAATGTGTGCCTCTCCTCGTCTCTAGCTCACTCCCTTTATGAGCCTGGCTGAAGGACAACCACAGCATCCAAACATTAGGGTTGGTAATCTATAGCACACGTGCCAGCACTGGCATGTGGAGGGGTAATCACTGGCACACCAGCACTGATGAAAGGGGAATAGACTATTTTATTTACGTATATAAATTCTTCGACTGCATTCCAATCAACATCTTGATGTAATCCTTCCTCATGATCATGCAACGTTTTTTCATGAGCTGAATGGGAGGCTAAACAAAAAGATAAAATGTGACGAGACTGCAGTATACCCAACAGATTGTGCAGCACGTGCAAGCCATTTGTGCATCACGAGCCGGCAGCACTTCACTTTTGGTTAATCTTGCGAGTAAATGCACCAGCTTTGCTTCGGTCAGGATGCGTGTATGACAGTCTACATTCCATGCTTCATTTGTTTATTTTTGCTTTCAGAACAACACGTGAGTTAATAAGGAAAACACCACTATTAATCCTTGAGATTTCCAACCCAACCCAACACATCATCTTTAAAAAATAGTCATGCTCAAAATTACATTAAATGATTAAAAGAGAAAACATAAACCCACTGTGGTGGTGGGGGCATGGTCGAGCGCTGGCATGTGAATGGAGAGTGAGATCAGGAGATGAGAACGGATCATCACCTGTCAATGATTGTTTCTAACAGCTGTTTGTCATTGCAGTGAGAGTTGGAGACGGATGTAAGAGCGAGCCAGACACCAGTGAGGGGAGAGAGACGCACGCAGCAGTCTTCATGTGTGCATTCAATGTGTAGCTGAAAAGTGACTCTGATTTATTATCAAATAAAATACCTTTTTATTTAGTTGGATTTCGCAGTCTCCCGCTTCCTCATTGCACCTTCACTTGTTTGGCACCAATGTAACGAACTTGTTACATTGGTGCCAAAACCCGGGAGCAAGGGGAAAGGACGCTGCCATGGATGAATCACCTCTTGAGGATGTGTTCTAGACCTCACCAGCATCCACCAGTCACAGCATCAGGCCTTCTTCGAGCTGCATGCAGAGAAGGAGCAATGATTCATTGCATTCCTCCAGGCCCAAGCGGAGGACTAGCAGGTGCTCAAGGAGGGGACTTACAGTTGGAAGGCCATTTCAAAGGTATAAGGGTTCAACAATGATATCTGATCTCTGTTTCACGATAGCAATGCTCCAGAACAGCAATTTAGTTATTTGTGCCAGGAGTACAAATGAAAACATGCAATATCAAAACGGGACTTCATACATTTGTTATGAAAACGCGATCGCCAGATGAATACAGTTCGCCACACTTGGGTCAATTGTCCATGAAAAGTTTTAATTGAAAACATCCAAAAGCACTGTTTGTACATAAAAGTGTTAAATCTGAGAAATATTGATATATTATCCATTGTTTACATGAGATCTTGCCTGAAAGAATTACCCTTCGTCATCGTTCTTCAACAAACTATGCAATCTGAGCAGCATTCATGTTGTAAAACTGTATATTATCTTATATATTAGAGTCTCGTAAACAAAATGAGCCTGTCTCCAAAGTCTATTTTTTTAAATGCGGCGTAGTTTTATTCATAATAGCCAAGCAGTGCAGTCAGATTTTGTGTCGTCTTGAAAGACAGAGCCTTAATTTTACTCTGTATGCTTCCAGCGATTTTACAGAGAGAAAAGCTTGCAGGAACCTCCTTTTTTGTTAGATCATCTTCAAATTTGAAACATAACTTCTTTAGACTTGTGGCTTTGAGAAAATTTTATTTCTGGGTTGTCTTGGCACTTTTATTATTGTTTTTTTAGATTATAAAAACATGTTCAGCAAAAAATATTTCCATTACTATAAACTTCAGCTTCTCTAACTTTAAAAAATAACAACATATATTAATTAAAAGCCCAAAGTGTCTCCTTTCAAAAGCTACTACAACTGTGTCCATACGCCAAAGGGTCCAGTAAATACAACCATTTAAGTTCAGGTATGTAATTTTCATGGTTTGTGCTCAAAAAGGGGGTGCGTATCAACAGGTTAAAGATGCTCGACACGCAAGTTTTGCTTCAGCAGAGCGGCAGCTGCAGCTCTGCTTATTTCACAATGAGAGTGCTCCTGTATTTACTTATTTGGTATTTTTGTATAATTCCCTCATTCTTTATGAGGGACTCAGCAAGGTAACTCCTTCCTGACATGTCACTTCCTGTTCCTGTTGCTGCTGGCACCTAGCGCGAGTCTGTGTTTGTAGCCTGCTAGTTTTTTTTTGCATTGCTTATCTATCTGTTTTCAGTTCACTGACTGTGCGCGCTCGCTGGTGAGACACGCCAACATTGAGACCGAGTCCAACTCCATACCGAGAAAAGAGATGCTCTGAACCAGGATGAGCTTGCTCTTTTCCCAGTTGACCGGAAGCCCCAAGCGGCTGAGGTGCCTGAGCACCAAGTCCCTGTGAGCACACAACATGTCTCGCGAGTGGGAGGTCCGTGGGGTTGTACCCGGCGGAGAGGCTCCCACTGAGGTCCCCATATCGCCCCCAGCACTAGCCGGCACTGCCTCATTCTTTCGAGTGCGAGCCGCGACCGCAACGTAGCCATGGCCATGCTCTCGCAGTGAGAGCATGAACCATCCATGAACGCTGACTCTGCGTGGGTAGCTCCCAGACACAAGAGGCAGCGATCGTGGCCATCAGACGGGGAGAGAGAACGACCGCAACCAGGAAACACACACAAACGGAAAGACATCTTGAAAAAGACGCTTCACCGTTTGTGCCACTCTTTTAGAGAAATATACTCTTTTAATGGTGTTTTATATATATATATATATATATATATATATATATATATATATATATGTATATGAGAATGGCTGGAACAGAGATTAAAAGTCCTCATCCTCCATACCTACAGTGAACGATGAGACTCAATGTTGCAGAACCACCTCCACGAATTTGAGCAGTGTCCAGTGAGGATCTGCCAGAAGCATTAGCTCCTTTAGTGCACTATTGAGACCAGCCTTGAGGAAACTCACAAGACAGTGGTCTCCATAGTGCACCAAATTCTCCAGCTGAAGAAACTCAAGCACGTGATCCTCAACAGGATGGTGTCCTTGTTGAAGGAGGAGGATTCTCAATGTAGCCATCTTGTTAGGTCAGTCCTTCAGTTCCAAGAACGGATCATCATCCATTCTGGCAGTAGCCCCTGCTGGGTTCTTTTTCTTTCCTGGCCTGTCCTTTCTGAAATGACACGCCAACTCAGGAGCCTGACATGAACCTGAGCTTATTATACTGGACACAGGAAAAGCAGGTAAACAAGCGAGATACGTATACAGGTACAATACAAAGTCTATTTCTAAAGACACAGTGAACCAAGGCAGAAGGCACAAATCCATGAATGGTAACTTCCAACTTAATACGTGCCCAAACAAGTAACTTCAGATAGGGTCACAGTTGAGTCACGTATATAAACAGAGGAGCAGGTTAATAATTCAAACACAAAGTATTTGAGTTCTCAAAGTCACGTTTCCTGAGCATTCAGAGAGGCTTGTAGTAGAACAGGTAACTTTCAAACAGGTAAGTAGACATGCAGTAAACTCAGGTTTTGCAAAGTCACTAATCTTGCACGTCTGGAGCAAACCATAGCCAAACAGGTGAGATAAACACAGGTGAATAGAAACGCTGTGTTCTCAGAGTCACTTGTCATGTATATCCAGAATAGATCGTTGACAATCAGGTAAGTAAAACACAGAGAAGCAGTATTCCACTGCGGCATAGTAAGAGAGAAGTCCAAGGTATCTTTCAACAAGGCCAGGCACTGACTGAGTGTGAGAGTGAGACTTAAGTGCAAGTCTTAATGAGGTGATGATAAGCTGCTGGTGTGGGTGATTAAAACTCAGGCGAGTGAGAGCGGGTGACTGATGGTGAGGGAGAGCCCGGTGCCCTCGGGTATGAGGCGGTGTCGGCTAGTGCTGGGGGCGATATGGGGACCTCAGTGGGGCCTATCCGCCGGGTACAACCCCACGGACCTCCCACTCGCGAGACATGTTGTGTGCTCACAGGGACTTGGTGCTCAGGCACCTCAGCCGCTTGGGGCTTCGGGTCAACTAGGAAAAGAGCAAGCTCATCCCGGTTCAGAGCATCTCTTTTCTCGGTATGGAGTTGGACTCGGTCTCAATGTTGGCGCGTCTCACCAGCAGGCACGCACAGTCAGTGAACTGAAAACAGATAGGCACAGCCATTTACCAGCAAAATGAAATAATGGCAGTCCATGTCAAAAAGGTTGCATTAGACTGTCACAATTGGTCACAACACACACGAGAACCAATGGCATTCACTGAAATCAAAGCTGTCATAATGCTTCCTAAGGCGGCACTATTTGAATATTTAAAGTCCATGTGATTTGCCTTGACATGCACAGTTCAATTTGATGTTTTGACGTATTTCCTACTGAAAAAGAAATTGGGGGCGAGAAATGTCGAATGACTTGTCACATTTAAAAAAATAGCCAGTAGGCTTAAGTATACAGCCACACACACATACCGCTTTCTACCATGCTGCTCATGGCAGAGCCGCTTACTAGGGAAACTTGAGAATAGATCTCAATACTAGAGAACCAAACAATGATCTAACTGACAGCATTAATCCATAACCAACCCACAAACGCACACAGCACATCACAGTCTTTGCTTACGACCAGGCTGGAGCCATTGTGCAAGTCCAATGCAGATGAATGAGAATCAAGTGAGTAAAAAATTATATATCCATGTTTTAATCACAATACACTAAATATAAAGGATAAAAAACACTTACTCGAGCTGTACATCCCAAGATACCTCTGGCTGCACAAAAAATATAAATAAACAGCAACTACTTTCTTCGTGTCCATCCCTGGGTTGGTGTGTCTCATTCAGAAGTGATCATCCCTATGCCCTATTCCCTTCAGCGACAATTACTATTCACTGTGAGAGATTCGGATGGCTGATAGCTGATAACGGTTAGTCAGAACTCACTTTTTACGTGATTCATCTTTGAAATGACCCTACAGCATGGATTGTGCTCCATTCTAAGTGCCCTGAAAAGGTTAGAACATGCCAAGATACACTGAACAACTGTAGGGGAGGGTGCATTCTCGTTCTAGAAAACATTTGATTAGACAAGGTTTCTAAATCTCTATGTGACATCATGGATTCATGGAGTCTTTTTAGCAGGAAGAGACAGCAGATTTTGAATGCTTATATCTTCTGAAAACAAATTTTGTCAATGTTTAGAAGAACCACAGCATATAGATGACCTTTAAACAAATAAATATGAACTAAAAGTAGCAAAACTTTAATGTTGATTTCACAAATGAGTGGGGGTCTGGATCTGACTGTTACAGCAGATGGGAAATAATTTTATGAATATATATATATATGGAGCTTTTTGAGCTGCAACTCTGACATTCTGAAGACTCCCTATATGTCCCATGACAAGCAAAACAAATTGTACAAATTTTTCAAATCATTTCATTTTAAAATTTAGGCAAAAAAGTAATGCTCTGAAATGATCTTATAACAGTGTCAGAGTAACATTTAATAAATGGCAATGTTTTTGTGTGCAGGCAAAAAGTCCCTTCAGTGACGTTTCATCATGAGAGTGTATTGTCATAGTTAATGTGAAGTACCTGTGGTTCCACTGCTAGGACACCACTATGAAAACCTTGACACTAGTTAGTGGAAACTTGGTTAAGACATGGCTAATTGAAGTTGGTTTTGAGAAAGGTCAAGCATATAGCTCTATTTAGCCCCTTTCCCAACTACAGTCCTCTTACGTTTCACTTAGTAACTTTCAAGATGAGAAATCTTACAAAGAATGAAAAATGTGAGGAGACTTTTCCCCTGTTGCATTCACTCTCACAAAAGTAACCACCGTAGCTAGTATCAACCATTTTTCTTCTGACGTAATTTGCAACAACAACAAAATCAACAACATTGATGGAAGCCACCAGTATCAGAGATACAATTTTGTTTTAGATTAACTTTGGCTGCATTGGAAAACGTAGGCAGTTGTCTTGCTGCCTAATCAGCAAATGGTTTAAATGACAGCGTTTTTGAATGAATGGAACTCTTAAGGAAACTGGTCTCTGAATGGTTTAAAAAGCACCTTATTTCATCCTACCTCCTTATACAGCCCCCGAAGGCAGCATTTTCCAGTTTCCAGTCTCCTTCCCCCTAGCAGGGAGTAATACATTGAGGCCTCATGACCTTTTCCAAAAGTAGTAATCGCCACTCCCAGAGTATCTGCCGCTTTAGGGGGGTGTATGCTACTCCCAAAAGTAGCAGGTGTTATAGCTGTAAATACCTAAAGAACTGAGATCTGGGAATCCCAAAATGTTGAACCACATTTTTAAAGGATCTTAACACTCCACTCTCATATAGGTCACATAGTTTATTAACCTCCCTCACAATCCACTCTGACCAGCAGAAAGGGGACTAATTAATACATTATTTTGGGTTCAGCCATATGCTAGAGGCAACATTTAAATAAATGTCCGAATTTAACACTCCATATCAAGTGCAAATGCGAGATAAAATGGTGTAACTTAACTTCTCTGATTAGTTGATAGAAAGGCTTTGCAATGGCGAAATAGGGGCAAGAACTTCCTGTTCAATACAAAATCAGGGAGGGGCTCTCTCAGGTGGAAGCAACCAATGAGACAAATGTCTGAGACCGGATGCATAATAATAAAACTAAATCTTGGGAAGGCCTAGCCCACCTTTGTCAATTGACCTAACTTACTGAAATGTAATCTGGGACATTTACCATTCCAAATGAAGGACTTCGCTATGCTATCAAATTGCTTGAAATAAGAGCCATCTATAGGGAGAGACTGTAGATGGTAGTTGAATTCTACAATACAATTAATTTTAATATCATTAACCTTCCCTATCATAGATAAATGTAATGAAGCCCACCTGCCCACTTCGCTCGAAAACCTTTTTATTTATAGGTCTTTTATTAACGCTTAACTAAATCAGATAAATTTGCTGGGAATAAAATACCCAAATATGAATGCCGTTTGGGCCACTGGAAGGCACCCGGCTGAAAAGCCATTAGCGGGCAGTACAATGTCCGAGACAAAGCTTAAAAATGATTTAGACCAATTAACTCTGTATCCCGTGAATTTAGAAAATTAATTAATAATTCTGTGTAGGCAAGGCATAGATCTAGTAAGGTCAGAGACGAATAATAAAATATAATCTGCGTAAAGCCTAAGCCCCTGGAAAACCATCCTCCTTTTTTTATCGTGGATGCTAATGGCTCCAGGGCAAGATATTCCAGGGAATATTTGGGAAAGAGGGCAACCCTGCCGGGTGCCCCTATACAGAGTAAAATAATCTGAAATTAATCAATTTGTTTGGGTGTCTATAAAGTAACTTAATCCAACCAATAAAAGTTTTCCCGATCCTGTAAATTTCCAAAATCTTAAAAAGGTAAAACTATTCTACCATATCAGATGCCTTTTCACCATCAAGTGAGATGGCAACGAGTGTAGTCTGATCATTTGCCACTGACCACATGATTTTTATGAAATGCCTAATGTTAGAAGAAGAGCTATGGCCCCAAATAAACCCCACCTAATCTATACAGTGCATCCGGAAAGTATTCACAGCGCTTCACTTTTTCCACATTTTGTTATGTTACAGCCTTATTCAAAAATTGATTAAATACATTATTTTCCAAAAAAAATACAAACAATACCCCATAACGACAAAGTGAAAGAAGTTTGTTTGAAATCTTTGCAAATTTATTAAAACAAATCACATGTACGTGAGTATTCACAGCCTTTGTTCAGTACTTTGTTGAAGCACCTTTTGGCACCAATTACATCCTCAAGTGTTTTTGAGTATGATACTACAAGCTTGGCACACCTATTTTTAGGCAGTTTCTCCCATTCTTCTTTGAAGGATCTCTCAAGCTCCATCAGGTTGGATGGGGAGCATCGGTGAGATGTTCAATCGGGTTCAAGTCTGGGCTCTGGCTGGGCCACTCAAGGACATTCACAGAGTTGTCCTGTAGCCACTCCTTTGTTATTTTGGCTGTGTGCTTAGGGTTGTTGTCCTGTTGGAAGATGAATCTTCGCCCCAGTCTGTGGTCCAGAGCGCTCTGGAGCAGGTTTTCATCAAGGATGTCTCTGTACATTGCTGCATTCATCTGTCCCTCGATCCTGACTAGTCTCCAAGTTCCTGCCACTGAAAAACATCCCCACAGCATGATGCTGCCACCACCATGCTTCACTGTAGGGATGGTATTGGCCAGGTGATGAGCGGTGCCTGGTTTCCTCCAGACATGACGCTTGCCATTCAGGCCAAAGAGTGCAATCTCCGTTTCATTCACTCTCTCTGAGAGTCCTTCAGTGCCTTTTGGCAAACTCCAGGTGGGCTGTCATGTGCCTTTTATAGAGGAGTGGTCATCGGACTGCTCAGGGCTTGCATCATGGTTAGCGGAAGCTTTCCATTCTTTTTTTTTCTCCCCAATTTGGAATGCCCAATTCCCAATGTGCTATAAGTCATTGTGGTGGCGTAGTGACTCGCCTCAATCCGGGTGCGGAGGACAAATCTCAGTTGCCTCAGTGTCTGAGACCATTAACCCATGCATCTTATCACATGGCTTGTTGAGCGTGTCACCGCGGAGACATAGCGTGTGTGGAGGCTTCACGGCATTCTACGCGGCATCCATGCACAACTCACCACATGCCCCACAGAGAACTTACCACATTATAGGGACCACGAGGAGGTTAAGACTTCACAGCCTGTGAAGTGTCAATGTTGCTCTAGGGGGCTTGCACACTTGCTTCACTATGATCAAGGACTAAGTTCATCAAAAGATTAAAGTCTCCTCCTAATATTATATAATGAAGGATGCCAGCGGCTTGCAACATCTATAAAAAAAAAGCCCTGATCATCAGCGTTAGGTGCATAAGTATTAGCCAAAATCAACCTTTGCCCCTGAATTTCTGCTGCACTAAAGAAAACATGTCTATCCCATATCTTCCCAAATTTTTCAGCTTCCTGTGGGGAAAGAAGCGTTTCCTGAAGAAACACTCTATCATATTTCTTACGCTTAAAGGTGCAGTATGTAAGATTCAGAAGCCCATGTTATTAATGACACCTGTGGCCATTAAGTGAACTGCAGCCAGCTGCCTGTTGCTCGTGATCGCAGGCACACACTCCATAGGCTAGAGACTGAACGTGATTCACTGGCATCATGCTGACAGATGAGGCAGCATAATTAAAATTACAGTTATGTTTTACTAGAAATTTTGAGACTGCATATTATATTTGACTCTCCAGTGCTGGAACAGGGCTAAAACAAAGTGTGGATATAGGTCTGGCTATGCGAGACTATAGTTTGAAGTAATAACTTTTCTTTGCATAATGCATTGACTGCATTTATAACGTAGCCTATGTCAGCGTTAGCTAGCAAGCCAGCTTTATCAAAAGCTGTTAGCTAAATTTGGTGGATGATGACAGTAGCTGTTTATAAAATAGACTGTACATTATAAATATGTTGACACAGTTCAGTATTGATGTGATTCCATCACAACTGTCATTTTGATATATCAATGCGCTATTGTTTTATAATAATAGAATGTATATATTTTCTGTATAACCAAGTTACGTTACACTAATGAATGGAGCTTTTTGCATTATCTTGAACATTGTCTAGCATTCCATTCATGCGTTTTTGTAGTTTACCTTGCTGAATAATTACAGATTTACATTGACATTAACCTGAATTTTAGCATAAAGTGAAGATTGTTTAAAAAATTTTAAAGTTACAAAGCAAGGTAGCTTGCAATTCTTCAGCGTTAGCAGGCAAGATCAAGTTAGCTAAAATTAAACAGATCAATCCTGTTGTTGTAGTTCTCCAAGTCCTCCAATTTCTCAACTCACCACGTGCTCCACTGAGAAAGAATCGCATTATAGGGACCACGAGGAGGTTACCCCATGTGACTCTACCCTCCCTAGCAACCGGGCCATTTTGGTTACTTAGGAGACCTGGCTGGAGTCACTCAGCACGCCCTGGATTCAAACTTGCGACTCCAGGGGTGGTAGTCAGCATCTTTACTCGCTGAGCTACCCAGGCCCCCGGAAGCTTTCCATTCTTTAATGATTCCGTATAAACTTCTAGCAAGAGTGGAGCAAGTTCTGTAGCATAAGATCTAAAAAACTCAGTGGCGAAGCCATCTGGCATCCTCCAATTTCCAGATGCACTCCAAATCCACCTTGGTTGCTAGCAGATTAGCAGCTAGTTCCCGCTCTGATGTCTCCAGATAAACTATCAGTTTCTTGACATTCCCCACTCTTGTGACCAACTCAGTTAATTTTGTCTCCATGGCAGTAATCGAGCGATATATTACAGCAAGATCCTCCAAGTCAGCGACAACCTTCATCAGCATTGCCGGCATGTTAAAACATTCTCGCCGAATTTCCCTCACTTCTCCGGCCAAATCGCACGGGGCCTCAGGGGCATCAGCTTGAGCACGTAAGTGTCTTTTAATGTCTCCAGAGTCTGAGGATTTTGAATTCTTTGACACATTGTCTTCCTAGAACAGTTATGAAACAGGTGTATCGAATCTCATTGGTTTATGACATAAAAAGTATTAAAACTAGCAAACTGCTCAGAGCTCGCCGTTTACACGTTCTAACCTTGCATGGTGACCCGTGACTCTCTGGGTGATACTCTTTGTATACTTAGTTAGTTATATGTTCTTTTTGTTAAGGAAACTGTAAAATTAAAAAAGTATAAAAAATTAAACAGGATTTATTCCCTGCAGTGGGACAGGGCCTTTTGTTTGTAGATGCCAATTGGTTTGATATTTTATGTAATACAATGAAGTTCATATATTTGTAATTGTTGTTTAAATGTTGAAATAAGTTTTGATTGTTTAGTTTCTTGGCAATTATTTCGGTTATTTTTTAGATTCTTATCTCAGTTATAATGGAAGTGCATATTTTATTCATAAATTGGACAGTTTTATATGTGTGTTGTTTCTCTGGTGTGGTCTATGCATGAGAACAGCAGTCACGGGATACAATGCTCATTTATAAAGTCTGTCTTTCTCATGACAGGCTGTCATGGCGATGCCAGCGGCTCTTGTTATGTCAGACAAACTGGGTACAAATGGGGTATTATTTGCCACACAGAGGTCCGTTCGGGTTTCATCTGGATCCGGGTCTATGTCATGGCACCCCTGGCCCGCTCCAGTCCACTGAAAGCTGGTTTCCAGGGTGATAGAGAGGAGGAAGGGGTCGTCAGCGGCCCCTCCCCAGGACTGCGTCCCGCCGCGTGTCGACCCCTCAATAGAGTGCATCTGCAGAAAGGCAGGGAGCCTCTGCTTCTGCCCACTGACCCGTTCAAAATACAGCCACACAAAAACACACCCAACAAATTTTATACCCCAAGCACAGGCCTTCTCCGCAGCACTCCCTGATCTCATAACTCAAACACACACATACACAAAAAAGAGCCAATGCAGAGAGAGAGAGTGAGAGTGTGTGTGTGTGTGTGTGTGTGTGTGTGTGTGTGTGTGTGTGTGTGTGTGTGTGTGTGTGTGTGTGTGTGTGTGTGAGAGAGAGAGAGAGAGAGAGAGAGAGAGAGAGAGAATTAGAAAGAGAGCGGTTGCCCTGGTCATTAGTGAAGGGGGAAAAGTCAGATGCAGGAATGAAAGAAACCAGAGAGAAAAAAAATCAAAGGCAAAATTAAACAAAAGGTTGCTCTAAAACACAAAACACTCCATGGAGATTTGGGAAGAAAAGGGGATATTGGGTTATGAAAATGAATCAGGGCCTTTTTTGCACATGCAAATGGGGCTTTTTAGATTTCTCATTTATTACCCTGAGAGTGATGCTTTCAACCTTTTGTCTGCATCTCTATATAGTCTCTAATATATACAATGCCTGTATATCATCACTAAATGCTCAGTTCTCATGTTTGTTTAGTTTTTATAAATTAGTCTTAAATTTACACCTTTTTTTGTCTTGACTAATTACAACTTAGATTTTATTTAACATTTTGTCAAACAAACTCAAAGATACAAATATATTTCTCTGTTATAGGTAGACTTTGATATGTAAAGAAGCGCTTGTATTATTCCTGCTTTAAATATAATTTTCAAAAAAAGAGTATGCAAAAATGTGTCTAAAATTCTTAATAACGTGAAAATAAAAAATATCTGGCATAAAAGGGAGTTTGATTTGAGAGCTTAAAAGGTGTTATTTTTGTGGCACCAAACACAACTACAAAAATAATGACAAACAGGTTTTCCCAAACACTCAGCTATTGGTCAGCCAAACAAATAGTCCCACCCCAAACTCCATTTGCCATTGGTTGAGCCAGCATTGCCGTGTTGGGCTGATCGGGATGCTCAAACAGCAACATACACTTTTCAGGGTGAATCAATCTACAAATGGTTTATTTGAGTTTTCTTTGCATATTAATGGAATAGTACACCTAAAAAATTTTAATTCTGTCCATTCTTTATTCACCCTCATTCAGCATCTTTAAGACATTCTTTCTTATGAGGAACACAGAAAAAGATGTTTTAATGGTCAATCTTTTCAATAAATGGCAGCTGATAGGGACTTTCTTTCTTCTGCTGAACACAAAGATTTTTGAAGAATATCTCAGCTCTGTAGGTCCATTCAATGCAAGTGAATGGTGATCAGGCCTTTGAAGCTCCGAAAAGCAGATATAATCAGCATAATCATAATTAGTCAGACTCCTGTTGTTTATGGGTGAAAACAGACCAAAATATTACTCCTTTTTCCCTGTACATATTGACAGCAGTCTCCTTAGCGATCATGATTATATGCTCGATTAGACTTCCTTTAATGCCATCTAATGCTCTGTGCATGCGTCAAGCATTAGGAAGGGTAACTGAGCTTGAAATCATGATTGTGCCTAGAGACTGCAATGGCAAGATGTACATTGAAAAAGGAACTATATTTTGGTCTGTGGATCGCTTTTAGAAGACATTGATTAAACCACCTGAGTTGTATGGATTACTTTTATGCTGACTTTGTGCTCTTTTTTGTGAGTATGAAAAGCACAGCTCTATAACCATGAGCAACATCTTAGTGCAATTTTCATGCCAGCGCAAAATGCAAGTGGCCATGGGAGGGAGTGTTTGCGCTACTGTGGGTGTAGGTGCATAAACTGTGTATTGTATGTTGCAAAATGCAATTTGCTATTTTCCTGAGAAATATGTCTGTGGCAGGGCGGAGGGCAGGGCCGGGTCGTGATTCTACACACCCAGTCCCTTATCAGGCTGATCAAGCCTCCGAGAGGGATAAAGGCCGACTGCGGAGGATTGCGCGGGAGAGTGAGATCGTTTACGGACATCCCGTCCTGTGTGTGTCTTTTGTTTCAGTTTATAATTAAAATATTATTTATATGGACAAGCCGGTTCTCGCCTCTTCCTTTCCATTAGACTATGTTACACTGGTGCCGAAACCCAGGAAGGAGGAGGGATACGGCGTTGTAGAGTTCTCGCCACTACTGTCCATCCCAACGGAGCAGCCGCGGCCACCTGGAAGCGGAGGACGGCCGCCTACCGCGAGAGGGAGAAGGGGCTCCTAACCGACTGCCTGGAGCAGTCAGGGCCGCTGCCAGGGGCGGGGGAAACCCCTTCAGTTCCCCAAGAACGAGGCGGGGCGTTCCGTCCGCCAGGGGCTGGAGGACTGCCTCCGATCCACGCGGAGAGTTCTGGCTGTCATCCGTTAGAGGGTGGAGGAGTGGCCGAGGAACAAGCTACGGCTTATCGGAGAACTGGCGAGTAAGTGGTTTTTTTTTTTCATCTCTCTCTCCTCTCTCTCTCTCACTGCCACTCCGCGTTGGCCTTTTCCCTCTCGTTTAAATTTTACAGTGTTTTTTGGGGGGTACTACACTGTTACAGGAAGTACCCCCCCATTTTTATTATTTCTGTTTCTCTCCCCTTGTCCCCTCCCTAATCCAGGTGGACGGGGATGACTTGCTGGCAGACGGGGCTTCGGGCACGCCCTCCCCCAGGGATATATGTCATGCCAGGGGCTCCCCTGCCTGAGAGAACGAGTGAGGAATGTGGCAGGGCGGAGGGCAGGGCCGGGTCGTGATTCTACACACACGGTCCCTTATCAAGCCTCCGAGAGGGATAAAGGCCGACTGCGGAGGATTGTATGGGAGAGAGAGATCGTTTATGGACATGTCCGTTGTGTGTGTTTGTGTCTTTTGTTTCAGTTTATAATTAAAATATTATTTATATGGACAAGCCGGTTCTTGGAGGCTTGATTAGACTGATAAGGGACCGGGTGTGTAGAATCACGACCCGGCCCCGCCCTCCGCCCTGCCACGATGTCATTGCGCTAAGATGTTTCAATAACACCTATTAACTCAGTCCAAATTCAGTTCCTGCATTTGATGGGAGGGAGGGATAGAGTCTGCTATATATCTCAACAAATGCTGAGTCCAGCCCACAAATTAGCAACTCAAAGAGCAAATCAAAAAGTGTCAAATGCCAGAAACTTCAGCAGGATTGCCCTCAAATACTTACTAATATTCAAAGATTTACAGTACCTTAATTGTCACTGAATAGCAGTGCAATCTCCTGGCTAACAACTGTTACAAAGACCAGTATCACAGTAAAAGCCCAGCAATCAAACAAAATAGTAGCTGTTTTCCTCTGACAGACCAAGTGCTTGTCCTATTTCATTGCATTCAGTCCATTTACACTACCAACATCTTATGAATGTGCTGTCTTTGTTTATATCATTGGTGCTTGAGGGAATGGACTATATAATGGGACGTAGACAGTGGAATAACTGGAGAAGAACCTCAGAAAGAATTCAATTGCACTTGACCCAGCCCATTTGCACATTGCATGGGTGATTTCCCACTTGCGCCTAGACATTGCGCATACTTGCACAAAAATACCAAAACTTCATGGCCATGCCCATTGACTTTGTACTTATGACTTAAGGCATTGCACTGCACTTAATGCCAGCACTCCTAAAATAGGGCCCTTAAGGCCTGATCACCATTCACTTGCACTGTATGGACCTACACAGCTGAGATATTCTTCTAAAAATATTTGTTTGTGTTTAGCAAAAGAATGTCAAACACATCTGGGGTAGGCATGAGGGTACGTTAATGATAGAATTTTCATTTTTGGTAAACTATCGCTTTAAAAGGTTACATAAAAGTATCATTAAATTTGTCCATGCGACTCGTATATCCTATCCTTCTTCTATAGATATATGGTATTGGTGAGAAACAACCTGAAATGTAAAGGAACAGTATTGCTCCAAACCTGTATGACTTTATTTTTTTCTGTAAAATATAAAAGGAAAATTTTTTATAATCTTCATAAGTTTTTTTTACCATATGATGAAAGTGAATGGCGACTCTGGGCTGTCAAGCTCCATAAAGGAAAAAACTCATCAAACCACAGTAAAAGTGGCGAATGCAACTCGATGCACTAGTTTTCAAGTCTTCTAAAGCCTTACGATAACTTTGTATGATCAGACTGAAATTGAAGTTGTTACACTGTAAAATCAAATTAAAATCTTCCATAAACAGTGCTCAAAACAAATATGGTGACATATTTATTTTTATATAAGTAATGCATTTACATAACACAAAATGAGCCACTTTGAACAAGCTTCTCTCGTAGCACTCACAAACGCATAACGCACGTCTTTTCACCCAAAAATATATTTTTCACAGTTTTTTGTCTCACCAAAACCTATCAAGCGAGTCCCATTAACTACTTTCATGATACATTTGGGCCTTTTTTTAATCTTTACAGCGAGTCCCTATCAATTAATTGTATTGAAAAGACGGATCAGAATATTCATAAAAAAATCTGCCTTAGAAAAAGTCATGCAAGATTTCCTACAATCAGAGCAATACAAGGATTTTACTAGACGCGTCACAACAAACCTCACAAGCAGCACTGCCACAGAATGAGAACCGTGGACGCGTTCTTGACAGCTGGACGAAGAACAACAGAATGAATCGAGATGCGATTTTAGTTTTAACTACTCTTAACTTGAGAAAGTGTCCTAAAAATTTGCCATTTATGATCCTGAAAACCAGTGAGATGCTCCAAAAATGTCTGTTTGACATACATAGACCATCAATTAAAAAATAGCACAGACTATCTGTGATAACAGGACAGAATGATGAACTCAATTGCAAAATGGATTGCTGTGTCAAAATTAACTCTAACTAAATCAGACAAATTTTATGGGAATAAAATGCCCAAATACTTAATGCCCTGTTTGGGCCACTGGAAGGCACCCGGCTGTAAAGCTGTTACTGGGCAGCATGCTGTCAGATACAAAGCTTCAGATTTTGACCAACTGACTCTGTATCCTGGGAATTTAGAAAAGGAATGTATAATTCTGTGTAGGCAAGGCATAGATATAGTAGAGTCGGAGACAAACAAAATATCATCTGCGTAATGCAAAAGCGTATGTGCCATACCTCCCGCCACCACCCCTGGAAAATCATCTTCCTTTCTATAACAATAATGGGGAAAGAGGGCAACCCTGACGGGTGCCCCTATCCAGAAGAAAATAATCTGAAATTAACTCATTCTGTGTCTATAAAGTAACTTTATACCATTAAACTATTAAAACCTGTATATTTCCAAACTCTTAAAAAGATAATCCCATTCTACAATATCAAAGACCTTTTCGGCATCAACTGAGATGACAACGACAGGAGTCTGATCATTCGCCACTGACCACATGATATTGAAGAAACACCTAATATTATAAGAAGAGCTACGACCCCAAATAATCCCCACCTGATCTATATGTATAAGAGATGTCATAACTTTACTTAATTGGTTAGCCAGAACTTTTAACAATATTTTAACATCTAGCTGGATCAGAGAAATTGGACGGTAATTCTTACACTCGCTTGGATCTTGTCGTTTCATTAATTAAGTGTTATGTCAATTAATTCATTCGATTTACATTATTAATTACATTTTAATCTAATTTTGAAAAATATTTTAGCTTTAAGTGAGCCTTGTAAGAAAAGGTTTAACATTGTTTTGAATCAAATAATACTTTGAACATTCAGTCTCAGTGTTGGATGATGCAATCAAGTACAAATGTCAAATTGACTTAAGTGCTAGTCTTTAAGATTTTAAGAAAAATTAAATAAATTCCAAAACCCATAAAGTCTCCTCCTAGAGTTTCACTCTTTAGAGAAAACTCTAGGAGGACACTTTATGGGTTTTGGCATTTATCTAATTTTTCTAAATCAATTGATTTAAGCGTGGACATCATACAGCAGGTGATTCGCATCAAACTCCCTCTCATTTGTCATCCTTTCTTATCTTCTTCTCTACCTCTTTTTTGAACTGTCTCTCTACTCCCTCTATCTCATCCCAAAAGAGTGTAGAATAAATGTGAGGAAGATGCTCATTACAGTGAAGGGATGACTAAGGGGAAGAATAAAGAGGAGGGGGAATAAAAGAATGGCCAATACAGCTTTCTGTATGCTACAACCATCTGAAGATCTTCTCAGACTGGTTTTGTTTGGCCAGTTGCTCTGAGAGGTGGAAAATGTGGTTTGCATTCCTTGACTTTTGTTGTGCGGGAGTGTTTTGGGCAGTGAAAAAGGAACTGACTCAAATCGGGAGAACAATGGCGAAACCTCGGATGACAGGTTTGTTCTCAACACGTTGAACAATCTTGTCAATGGGGACACTCAAGAGGTCTGCATTCTAAACATTGTCACATTTGTGTACAAACCTCTTGAAAGAACTTTGCTGACCTGCCTATCCGCCTTTATGGGAGTTCAAATGGCAAAACACTTTCTTTGTGTCAGAGAGTTCATTAAATTCATTGGTTTGACCCACCATTTTTTAAAGACCAAATGTCCACTGAATTGGAAACTAACTTCCATGGATAAAGACAAACCCCTTTTGAATCTATGTCAGAGCTTTTAACGCAAAACGGGGAAAAAAAAGATGACTTCTCAATCATTGCTGTACCATAACCAATGGATTCACATCAAAAGGCAATTCAGATTCACAATGAGATTTTAAAAATCCTGAACTTTTTCACTCACTCAGTTGTGAACAAAGTAACGAGATCTCTCTGGTTAATTTAAAGTTGGTTATACGCCAACAGTGGTTTGGTTTCCACCACAAGCTTAGGGTCCTGTTTGCAAATTTCCTTTCATCTTCATGTGTGACTTGATTAATTTATTGTGAAAGCATTTAAGTGAAAACATGCAGCTTTTACCTACCTATAAGAATAATTTTTACCTGATGTGACCATTAAACATGACCTTTGCTGATGTAACCTAACAGAGTCATTATCATATATACAGTGTGAGATTTTAAATAAAATCTATGATTTGAACAAACCACTTATTTTAGATGTTACTAGACATAACATTACTTGGTGTATTTTAACTCTCATTTGCATTACAACAATATGTTTGTGATGCTTTTGCCAAATTCACACATATAACCTCCCCTGTAAACAATCTAATATGCAGTATGTGTATTTGGGAAAATATAAGTTACATATATGCCATATAGCCATTTTTATAATATATTTGAATATATTTAAATAAATATATGTACAAGTAAGGGAATTTTTATATCAGTAAACAAACATATATTATCAAATATTATATATATATATGTGTGTGTGTGTGTGTGTGTGTGTGTGTGTGTGTGTGTGTGTGTGTGTGTGTGTGTGTGTGTGTGTGTGTGTGTGTGTGTTTTACATATATTACAATATATTCGATTTCAGTATGGGACTATTGTCTGAACTGAATACTGTAATTTTTATATCAATATTCCAAAAGTGTTTTCAGAAATCACACACTGAATTGGAGCAAGGATTGTGTGGTTAGCATTTTCATGGATTGTGGGAGGCTGTTAAGGGAAATCCTCTTCTGTGTAATAAGTGTTGATATACTGTATGTAAATAATATGTAAATAAGCTATTTTACCTTGTGATAAATTACTCATGTATAGTATGAGTTATCACACCTCTCACAAATGAGAATGAATGGATTCGACTGGATGGTCCACACAATCTATGGGTTGATCTAGCCTATTATCTCAGCAATTTAGAATGCAATTTGGTGTTACATAAAAAGGGTTTGAAAATATTTTATTTCTCTTCTCTTCTTACTCACAATATGAATAGATACATCCATCAGGTTCATTCATAGTTAATTGTAACCTTTTGTCTTACTGGCACATTTGTTGTCATGGCATTATCAAGATGACACTGTATATATATATATATATAGAGAGAGAGAGAGAGAGAGAGAGAGAGAGAGAGAGAGAGAGTGCTTGCCATCAACATCAATTTACCTTATATTATGTAATAAGCAAAAAATTCAAATTACATATTTGATCACCAATAGATGAAATCATCAGTTATGACACTTGAAGTATACCAGAAAAAACTAAAAATTTGAAATATTTGTAAAACATTTATTTAAAAAAATGTAATTCACAAAACTTTGATTCCCTGTACAATTCTTCCAAAAATGTTGTATTGTGATTTGACATGTCTGCCTGCATTCTTAATGTCTGGTGTCAGGTTGTGATGTCTCCTTAGCGCCTGTGCGCACACACACTGAACTATTAATGTATCACTAGTCTCTCAGTTGGGTATAAAGAACTGCAACAAGGGCTGGTGGCTGAGCAGAATATGAAAGATACTATGACCTTTTCAGCATCCAAAAGCAGGAAAACCTGCAGTCTGTATCATATAGCCTAGGGGTAGATCTAGGAGGGGGGACACAGACAGCCAGAGCGCCCCTTCCAGCTCAGGCAAATCCCAGAGGGACCCTAAATCCTGTTTCACTCTTAGCTCACAACAGATCCCTCCATACAGACAAGTGGGGGCAACAGCACCAGCACGCACTTCAACCTGTCTCTAACCAATACAGTCTCTGACCATGAATAATTCACACCATACGGAAGCCATTGACCCCCAAACCCAATGAACTTAATGCTCACTTAATTTTATTTTATTACTCACAATTGAGAAGAGAGAAAACAAATGGTGTGAAAAAGGAGCCGGGTGAATCTGGCAGCTGCAGGCCTGCAGAACAAAACAACATCCCAAAATAGCCTCAGGCATGACTTGAGTAGCAAAATGGGTTTGATTATTGATATTTTGAACTTTTGTAATGGAGAAGGTATAAATTCATGAGTACAGAGATTATCAATGCTCTGTTTTTATTTTGTTTGATACTATTTTATGCTTGTAGCATGAATGATTTAAGAAAGAACAGTAGGCCTATTTATCTTTGGGATAGCCAACCGCTTGTTTTACTTTGTTTTGTGCTCATAATCAATTTGGGTGGGGGTGGGGGTTAGGGGGTTGTTGTGTCTGAATGTTGATATGTTGAGCTCAAATAAGTTTTTGTACCTTATTATGTACTATGTTAATCTTTGTGTAGATTTTGTTTTATTTATGTGACATTAAATGATATTAAAAAGATGTATTAATTATATATTAAAATATAATATAAATTATATATATATATATATATATATATATATATATATATATATATATATATATATATATATATATATATATAAATTAGATATGATACAGTGAAACATAATTCTATAAAATCTATAGAAATACCAAATATATGCATATCTTATATATATATATATATATAACGGTGTTAGCTGTATGTTCATATGACCATATGTAGACCTGTCGCACGCGTGTTTTGGTTATTTATTGCAAATGTTGGTTAGCTTGCATTTTAATGATAAACTATAGTTTTTATACTAGATCAACCAATTCCATCCAAATCTAATTTCAATAAATATAATGTATTATATTCATTCAGTATCCATATTTAATAAATGGTTAATTGACAAATAAGGTTGTTTCGAGGTGATACAAATGAGAAAATTTTAAAATCTACTTTAAAACATGCATCAAGTTCAAAGAAATTCAATGTTTGTGTCCATGCTAGTTTCACAAAATTTTGAAAAGCCTTTATAGCATTTTTACAAAATAATTTAATTAAATAAATATTTAATTACTCAAAAATATCTTGTGGTGTGACCATCAAGTAAAAGGTACTGAAGTACTTTCCTTGTACCTTGAATTCATAAGATTATACACAACTTAATCACTAAGTTAAAGATATCATGATATCATCCATTTTTAAGTCAAGAATATCAAGCATTTTTAAGGTTACACATTAATGATCTGATATGCCTTTTCATAAAAATGTCAGATTGTTGAAATGTAATAAATAATATATATATATATATATATATATATATATATATATATATATATATATATATATATATATATACTGATCAGCCAAAACATTAACAGCTCTGTGCCATCAAGACATGGACTCCACAATACCCCTGAAGGTGTCCTGTGGTATCTGGTACCAAGACGTTAGCAGCAGATCCTTTAAGTCCTGTAAGTTGCGAGGTGGGGCCTCCATGGATCGGACTTATTGGTCCAGCACATCCCATTGCCAAGTCAACACCTTGAACTCTTTGTCATGTTCCTCAAATCATTCCTGAACAATTTTTGCAGTGTGGCAGGGTGCATTATACTGCTGAAAGAGGCCATTGCCATGAAGGGGTGTACCTGGTCTGCAACAATCTTTAGGTAGGTGGTACGTGTCAAAGTAACATCCACATGAATGGATGGCCACATTCTTCCACTGCTCCATGGTCCAGTGATGCTCACGTGCCCATTGTAGGTGCTTTTGGCGGTGGACAGGGGTCAGCATGGGCACTCTGACCATCTGTGGCTATGCAGCCCCATACGCAGCAAGCGGCAATGCACTGTGTGTCCTGACACCTTTCTATCATGGCCAGCATTACGTTTTTCAGCAATTTGTGCTACAGTTGCTCTTCTGTGGGATCAGACTAGAAGGGTTAGCCTTCGCTCCCCACACATATCAAAGAGCCTTGGGCGCTTATGACTCTGTCTCCGGTTCACCTGTTTTCTTTCTTTGGACCACTTTTGATAGGTACTAACCACTGCATACCAGGAACACCCAACAAGACCAGACATTTTGGAGATGCTCTGACTCAATCGTCTAGCCATCACAATTTGACCTTGTCAAAGTCGCTCCGATCCTTACGCTTGCCCATTTTTCCTGCTTCCAACACTTTCACTTGTTCACTTGCTGCCTAATATATCCCACCCCTTGACAGGTGCCATTGTAAGAAGATAATACATGTTATTTACTTCACCTGTCATTTGTTTTAACGTTGTGAATGATCAGTGTATATACAGTATACAGTTGGTGCCAGATGGGCTGGTTTGAGTATTTCTGTAACTGCTGATCTCCTGGGATTTTCACAAACAACAGTCTCTAGAGTGTACTCAGAATGGTGGCAAAAACTAAAAACAACCAGTGAGCGGCAGTTCTGTGCACGGAGGTCAAAGAGGACAACAGATAATGGCCAGAATCAGATAACTGCACTGTACATTTGTAGTGAGAAGAATATATTCTCAGAATGCTATTCTGAGATACGGGTTGGCGCTGATTTGGCAGCACAAGGGGGACCTACACAATATTAGGCAGGTTTTAATTGGCTGATCGGTGCATATGTGTGTGTGTGTGTGTGTGTGTGTGTGTGTGTGTGTGTGTGTGTGTGTGTGTGTGTGTGTGTGTGTGTGTGTGTGCATGATAAAAGATGAGACTGCATTACTCATGCCAATAAAAAATAATAATTTATTAATTAAAAAATTAATTGAATTTCCTGTTTCCAGATGTTTACAACACATTAGATTTTTTACTTAACTTTTTTTTTAAGTGACAGACATCAGTGACTGAAAACATGTTCATCATAGATGTTTATTCCAGTAATTGTTTTGTGTGAATTGCATTTGTGAAGTATTTTTGATCATTAATCTTACAGTTCAAACACAATCGATGTTTAAACACTGACACTTAACACTTACTTGCATTTATGCATTTGCATTTGCATTTAGCAGACTTACTTAGTTTAATCATTTTAAACCATGATTTTAACTATACATAAGTAATATTTACATTATATGCATGATGTTAGCCAGAGGAGAACTGGCCCCCACAGTGAGTCTGGTTTCTCCCAAGGTTATTATTCTCCATTAATCAACATCTTATGTAGTTTTGTGTTCCTTGCCACAGTCGCCTACAGCTTGCTCACTGGGGTTATTAATGCAATTATTATTTAATTATTTTTAAACACTATTAAGAATCGTATTTTATCTAAATTCCACAATGATGATTCATCGACTTTATAGACATTACAGTTTTATCGTCTGTTCATGCTGATCTTCTGTAAAGCTGCTTTGAAACGATGTGTGTTGTGAAAGGCGCTATACAAATAAAATTGACTTGACTTGACTTTTGAATAATTAAATTGATCTGGACAAAATAATAATAATTGCGTTAAAAAAAAATGCCATTGGCCCATATTCTACTTTACAGATAAGCCAAATTTTTCTTAAGCGCAGGCAAATTGTTGCCTGTTAAGATGTTGCCAGTGGCAACATCTTAACAGGCAACAATTTGCCTGCGCTTAAGTCTAATTCCTCTGGAGGGCAGTCTCCATCTCCTCAGCGGAGGTCAAAGTTATTTGTCGGTCTCCAGTTGAGAGTACAAATGAGGATGAGCTTCCCTGAGCAGAAGCGCTCACTCTCTGATAAAGAAATCACAGGTGCTTCACTATGGCAACCACAATGACTTATTCTGATTTATTCAATTATCTAAGAAGTTAATAAACATTTTAAGATAGTGTAGTAAAATTGTTTTCATTTCAAACCCAAACTCATTCGCGGCAAGCCCGTAGAAAAGACAAATCACAAACGAGATCTCTATGTTAATTGTTTCAGCAATGAGAATAAATTTGCTGAAGTGCTAGTAATCTCATATATGTCTCGTCTAGTGCTCAAACTTGCTAAATATCAATGTAAAGATAAAGTCAGAGATTTTCTCAAGTAATTCTTCCGAAACCAAATGATCTGATCTGTTATCCGTATTCATTTGTAGAACTCTACTCTCTTAATGCACGTCAATAACTGTCTCATTTATTTCCTAAGGAATTAAAAAAAAAAAAAAACAACAGAGAGAAAAAAGAGAGCTGAGGCTGAAGCTGAAACATAATTGAGACAGTCCGAGAGCCTCATTAATCCTCTTGAGCTAAAGAACTGAAGAGACAAACTCTGAGCAATAAAATGATCTTCTGGGTGGGATTATATAACTAATCTCCAAGGAGACTATAATGGCTGTAATTAATGTTGCCAAAATAAGGCAAAATGTATTGATATTAATTCCGCGTTACATTATAATTACATCATCAGCCATTTGGTAATTATGGTCTTGGAATAAAACAAGGTCTGGTGGGGCACGGGTAGCACTCTCCTATTAGTTAATGGCGAGCGCCTGGCATGCGGTGTCGAGGAGAATGAAAAGCTTAATTCTTCTCTCACTGCCTATCGGATAACAGGCTCTTGTCCGTGTGACTCCGTACCTGCCGCTTGTTTAAGGGTTTAATTGCTCCTAATTTGTCCGGCAAAGACCTGCTATTACGACGCTGCAAAGTTGTGACCAAATTATCCCCTTTATGCGAGTCGAGTGGTGATTCCATTGGAGTGAGCTGTGGTGGGAGGGAGGAAGGGATGGACGAGGGTTCCCTGTTATTTTCCAAAAAATAAAACAAATGGTTAAAGCCTGCAGTCCATTACCAGCTCAAGGCTCGGTTCTGAACTCAAGAGCTATTAGGCGAGTCGGCTCGGTTCCGTGCCTGTACAGTAACAGGGCAGGAATAATTGTTGTGGTTGTCAAGGACCATAAGTGGTTGCCTATACAGGGATTGATTTTAACGGTGTTAGCTGTATGTTCATATGACCATATGTAGACCTGTCGCACGCGTGTTTTGGTTGCATCCATCATCCACCGTCTGCATTTGGCGATTACCAAAGCTTTCAATATAGGCACTACGAGCTTATTTCATTTTTATTTTATTAATTTTTTTCAAAAATAAAAATGCGACAAGCATAATACAATAGTGGACACTGCTCGTGAACACAACAAGTTGCCTAACGACGTTTAGACATTGGACACACATCCTAATTTAATGTAAAGTTTCTTTATGTCATGTAGGAATGTCGTTTCACAGAAATGCATTTAAGTCAAGCTCCTCTTTCTGATTTAATTGACAGCCTATGTATGTTAATGTACATTTAATGTGGTATAACCAAGTTATATGGCTCGCGAGCGTTGAACATCCACAGACCAGAGATGTCGAACTTTAAAATGTTTTCCAAAATAAAACGTTAACCCCACATTTCGCTGTTTACTCACACATTAGTGGTCTATTTCCCTTTGAACGTCTTGTTTAGCAAACCTAAAGTGAAAGAAAATGTTTTCCTATTACTTAATTAAATCAGGGCGCGGCGGGCAGGGGCTTTCACTCACCGTGGATTCGGGCCCTCGCTGACAGAGTCGGCTTTGTGCCACTTTGTCCGCTGCTGTCACACACTTTAATTCGAGCCTTTCTCCCTCGCATTGAAAACTCTCCACAATGACATTCAATGAGGGCTGGGAGAGTGAAAACCTGGTTATTTTTATATATTCCTTCCCGGACCCCTGCGGGGCCCCGCGCGCAGGAATTAAGCACTGTTTTTTAACCTCATCGCTTTGAGGTTTTGACGTGTCTCTTTTTCAGAGACTGGAAATGATGCGTTTGCCTCACAATGGATACGGACCCTTAGAACCCACATTTAAAAAATTCTCAGAGGAAAACTACGGTTTAGAATAGGCTACTCGGATATTTGTAGATCTTATCTCAACCCGGTGGATCAGCCTCTATCTTATCGTCGTCTTGTCAGGGTAGATTGAGTGCTAGCTATAAAGTCAGGATTTTATATAAAACATTCTATTTCAATATTTTATTAGTTGTTATCTTATTTAGACGACTAGCCACAGGCGGTCATAGACTCTTCTAGACTGATTCATCCTTTTAAATACCCTCTAAAAGTTGTTTAAGTGTAGTTGGAGTGCGCTCAACACGCGCGTCTCGTCCTATAAGCTTCCAATTACGCCTTGTGGTTTGTTTCCCTTGATGAGGACTGCTAGAGGTAGACTAAGTTACATCTACATATATTCATTTGAATGTATAAAAAGGTATTAAAAAAGGTTTTCATTGGGCACATGTTATGAATACATTTTCCCCAAAAGGATAATTGCATTGAACCTTATCGCTCACATATTCGCGATTCCATGTTTAATAATAGGGCGACATGTGTATATTTTTCATATATGCTTACATTTTTTTAATTATTGATTACACATTGCCTACAGAAGAAAAAGTGCAACTTTTGCATCTATTCCAATGTTAAAATGTCCTGGCGCTATTTAGAAACACGTGCTTTTCCAAGAGTCAGGTGTTTAGATGATTAGATAAATATTGTATGAAGGTGAAGAATTGGAATTGCTGTATTTTCTCTTAACATGGTAGGCAGAACTTTAAAAATCTTTCGATTCAGAATCGTTTGCGCGTGAGAACATTGAGGCTATCCAAACTTAAGGCTCAGTCATGAGAAGAAAGAAAGAAAGAAAGAAAGAAAGAAAGAAAGAAAGAAAGAAAGAAAGAAAGAAAGAAAGAAAGAAAGAAAGAAAGAAAGAAAGAAAGTGTTAGGATACTTTATTCATTCGAAACTCAATAAGACAGCTTCAGCTTGATAGGATGAATTGTATTGGTTGATATTCTTTTTAAATCAACTGACATGAGACAACATTTTGTCACTAAGAAATATTCTTTATTTTCAGCATTAATATTTTTAAATAAATAAATATTCTCATTACAATAAAAGTACAATAACAAATTATTGACGTTTAGTTAGTGTTCGCCGTCCCGCTTACATCCATTTCCTTTCCGTCCCAAAATTGTGCTTATAAGCTACCCTGTACTAGCCATCCATGCAAGCAAAAAAACAACAACAAAAAACAAAACAACAACAGTTTTGTTTATCCAAAACAGTTGGTTCAATAATTGTTTGTAAAATGCATCGTGTACTATTTGATTACACAGATTTAAAAACATTTGATGACAGGAAAGGTATTTGGATGCGGAACTATGGGCATAACAAGTCGTTTTCAGAAAAAAACTACAAACATAATACATGTAGACAAATATACAACATTAAAGGGATACGCAGATCACAAAAGTATATAAAGGATTTCTTGTTTCTCGCTATTTACAGGTGACGGCGCGCGCAGGTGCCGTCGCTTTTTTGGCTGCATTCAAGATTCCACAGGTGTGGCATACAGAGTCTGTTGATGTGATAATGAATACGAGTTCATGGGCTAACGGAGAGATCTGCGTCCTCCTTTTCTGATGATGGGGGTGACATGGGCAGATCATCCTCTTCCTCAGAGCACCGGGCGGAGGATAAGGACGACGAGCACTTGCAGTTGTGCAAGCCCGTCCTATGGGAGCTGCTTTTGCCTTCTTTTTTGTGCTTTACGCGGCGGTTCTGGAACCAAATCTTGACTTGCTTCTCGGACAGGTTGAGGTAAGTTGCAATCTCTATGCGCCGAAGTCTTGACAAGTACATGTTGGAGGTGAACTCCCTCTCCAACTCCAGGAGTTGCGTACTGGTGAACGCGGTGCGCATGCGCTTGCTGCTCTGCAGTTGGCTGCTGTTATTCTCTGTTGAAAAGAAACATGAGAAAATCTATTAACATGGGTGACATTAAAATAAAGTAGACAAGAAATTGCAGAGTCTAATTAGAAGTAGACTTTACTGTCTTTTATGATTATTGATCAATGTAAGGCGTTTGACAAGAGTTACTCACCTATGGATATGCAGTGGAACTGTCTTGGATCTGGAATTGGATATGTTGCTTGGTATAACCCCGAGCCGCTGCTGAGGTTTACACCGCCAGAAGTTGAGTGCTGCCTGGACAGCGCGGAGTGACAGTACTGGGAGCCGAAGGCAGGAAAGGAAGCCTTGATGAGCGGTAGCGCTGGAGGCGACGGATGCAGCTGCGAAGCCGTGACGCACAGCGGGCAAAAGCACAACAAACCCGCTTTGCGAGCGTGGCAGGAGCCTGCGGAAAGGCTGTGGAGAGGATGAGAAGGATGCACGGCGTACGGAAATAACGGCGGGCTGTTCTCTCTTCCTTTCTCGCTGTTCTCCCTCAAAATCAAGGAATCCACAAGAAAAGATCTTGGCATCTTGAAAGCACTGGGTTTCTTCACTTAGTTTTTGAAAGCTTTTAAAAGTTTTTCTGAGTCGGTCTCGTTCCAGTATCTGTAGCCAAGGCTCGACGGCAGAATGATGCTGAGGAGAGTGGTCCTGCTTAAATAGTTGGAGAGCCAGTTCGTCCATGTGACGGTTACGCTACTAGCGGCTGAGAGCACTCAATAGGGTTTTGTGCCTTTTCTCTCGGCATTCACTCTGCACGCTTCCCTATTATTTCACTTGTTAACTAAATGAACTGCATAATGTAGTCTATTATTGTGGGCCCCACCCACACTGCAAGAGGCGGTACTGCCCCTTCTCCCTTTTGAAATGTCCCATCTTTTTATACTATTACTATTTAGTGTCGTTTTAAACTTTATTTTCTTTCTCACTCGGTCATACGGGCACTATTGCTCTTTTAATTCATTTCATTCAAAGAGGTTCCTCATTTGTTCTGCGTGAACGTAATTACGGAGACATAGAGACTCATTCGTGCATATGACTGATGTCACACGGCTCATAGCGGGGGTTCATTCCACCTGCAACTCTGCCCCAATTATAAGACTTAGTTTCTGAGAGAGTGATTCAGGGTCATAAAAATGGGAATTATATATATATATATATATATATATATATATATATATATATATATATATATATATATATGTATATGAAAATTGATCTTAAAATATTGGTTTGACTCGGGACTCTTTTCCTTCACAAGATTTCAAATATTATCGTTAGGACAAAATGTAGCTACTCTTTGTTTTCCGTAGGTCCGCCAATACTACTCACCCTATCAAGCTGAGTTTAGAATCCTAACGCTTTCTTTCTTCTGTAGGCAATGTGTGATCAGGGATTTAAAAATGTTAAGCATATATGAAATCTATACACACGTCACCCTTTTTTTAAACATGGCATCACGTATATGTGAGCGATAAAGTTACATTATTTACATACAATTATCCTTTTGGGGAAAATGTATTCATAACATGTGCCCAATAAAAAAACCTTTTTATACATTCAAATGAATATATGTAGATGTAACTTAGTCTACCTCTAGCAGTCCTCATCAAGGGAAACAAACCACAAGGCGTAATTGGAAGCTTATAGGACGAGACACGCGTGTTGAGCGCACTCCAACTACCCTTAAACAACTTTTAGAGGGTATTTAAAGGGATGAATCAGTCTAGGAAGAGTCTATGACCGCCTGTGGCTATTCATCTAAATAAGATAACAACTAATAAAAGATTGAAACATAATTTTTATATAAAATCCTGAATTTATAGCACTCAATCTACCCTGACCTGTAGTTATCGTAAGCTATTTTGGGTATTTACGCTTATCTAAATCACAGCATCTCTATGCTCATCTATTTACAACTCAAGTGGATCGGGATCGATCTCCGTCAAGAAGTCCAAAGAGACGCGTATTCATCGGGTTCCTCATGGCATTCCCAGGGGACGCAGCTGAAAGCGCCTGGTGTCCCTCAGGCGCGGGGCCTCCCCGTTAAACATTGAGCCCTTTAGGGCACGGTTCTTAACAGTCTCGTGAGAGCTGGTTAATAAAACCCAAAGTAGTGTATTAATGCACAGACAATAATACGCAAATGAATAAAATATGTGAGTCAACGAGGCAGATTAATCGATGTTTGTATTTAAATTTATTTAAAAGGGGTCGGGCGCACACACGGTGATGATGGAGATTATAGTGTTTTGCCTGTTGCGTTTGAGATCGCTGATATAACGACAATAATTATGGGCTGCATACTTTACTGCATAAATGAAAAGGCATGAGGACAATACATGTATGAATGTATTAATCATAATTTAATTAATAACTCACTTAAAAATAATTACAATACAGTACATGTTGCTCCAGGTCCCCAAAATTAATGAGCATTAGAGTGGACATTAAATGGGAAACAGATATATATATATATATATATATATATATATATATATATATATATATATATATATATATATATATATATATATATAAAGAAATAACAAATGAGACGTGTGAAAATGTACACGTTAAACTTGAAAAGGGCATTTCCATTTTTCTTTTCTCTTATTCTTCTTTTTAATGCGTAACAGAACTGGAACTCAGTTTAACTAGTTTAGTAAGACCGTTCCCATAGCTTGGGAACTCGTTTCGACGCGCTCTACCCCATCGCGCTTTCAATCTTAATTGAAATAACTGAAATAAGGTTTTAATGTTATTTCCATTTCTTGCCATTTATCATCAGCTGTCGGTGTCAACAAAGGCTCTGGTGAGATCGGCACATTTACTAAATTATTCCAGTTAATGTGGGATACTGGCTTCTCTCACAAACTCTCATTTAATTGTTCACTTAAACATTTTAACAAAACTCTAATATTTGCATTTGTTAAGATATAGGATTAGACCATTTTGTTAATTACACCATAGAGTCTCATTTTGCACCGTGCGTCCTCTGCAAAGCGCCCTTTATCCATTCAATAGCCCGGGGGTATGCGCCCTGGGGGAGTTTTAAGCCTGGTGCTCCTCAAAATTCTCAATTTATTTATTCTTAATTTTGCGCCGATCAATTCATTGAAGCAAAAAGGGCTACAGTGTCTTAGAGAAAGAAAAGCGAATTGTTGACGTGACCCTGACAGGGGCTGCTGAGAGGGCTTGCCTGACGCTCGAGGGCCGCTTGAGTCAACAGACCCCCATCTAGCAGACTCGCCCTTGTCTTTCTTCCAACTAATTTTTCATTTACGGCTTTTCTTAGACTTGTCTCTTATCTATCAGATTAAAAGAGCAGCTTGTAACAAATCAGTCTGCCCGATTTACAAGAGCATTAAAAGCGGACAAAAGAGGCAGGCCGTCAGTACCTGAGTCTGGTAGACGGTGAGGCGCTGCAGCTGATTCGATGAGTTGAAAATGCGCACGAAACAAAATACTTGAATCCTGAAAAAGAGCCTTTGTATGTTTCTTTAGAAATAAAGCAATTCTGCATGACAAAGGACAATTAATAAGCCGTCTTTTCACGACCAGCAGCTGGTTTCCCTGTCAAGGAAAGTTGGAAAAAATTCGGACTGAATGCGCGCAAAAGCCCTTTGCGCGCAGACAGCTACCCAAGGTGACCCATTTGGCACAGTGAAAATAAGCAGGCCGAGGCAAAAGCGAGGGAACTGTCAAAAACATTTAAGCTGGAATATCTTGAAATTGCAAATCCCTTTATGTGGAGGGACGCTGCCGATCTGGGTTAGACGTACAATGGAGGTGGTTAAGTTGGAGAGGCTTTGGAAACGGACACGTGGCCTCTCAATGAGAGCTTCTTGGGAATCGCGGGTCTCACAGCGAGTCTACAAACTTTAAACGCTGTTAAAACCTGATATTTTCTCTGATTAAAAAAAATCCCAGAAGTACATTTTAGCTACAGTTAGAGTTAAAGATTGTACAACATTACTACACAAATTAAAATAGTACACTACACTAAGATTTTATTTTACCGATGAATTCCCGTGTGGCAGCGGCTCACTGTAACATCTCCTTAAATCACTTTCTACGAACAAATATGTTTTTGTACATGTTCAAATCTCTCAAAATCCCATAAAGTGTTCACGTCATAAAATCTCACATTTTTAATGAGTCATTAGACAGTTATTAAACTACCAAAAATGTGTTAATCTGTGCTAATGTGACACTCTGAATTTTTTACTCTGGAAAGCTGACAATTTCAGCATACGTTTTGTTCACAAATAAAACCTGTTCGATTTCAGAACAAGACATTTTAAAGGTCGTTTAGCATATTCAGTCGCACCTTTCTAAGAAGACATACTGCAATGACGTTTAATAACAGCTTAACAGCGATAAACAATGTATATTGTTGTCCAGCTGCAAACATCAAAAGACGAATGTTTTTTATTTTTTATTTATTTATTTTTTTATTATTTTACTATTATAATTATTATTAAAACGTCAAGTGCAGAATTTAGTATATTGGATTTCTGGCCATTTCTAAAAATCCGCTTTTGCACTGTTTATAGCCTAATGAATACGGGTTGGAATACGCCAAGTATAGGCATAACCTCTCAGTGCTTGTGCTGAAGTCAGATGAATCTATACCTTGATGTTGGCGTTGTATCCAGCCCGGAAATTTATACGACAGGCTAGTCATCGATCATGACCTTGCAAGAGCAGCCTTATCCACTGGCAGTCTATCACATTTGGTCACGCTTTTACTCAAGTTTACGCATACAGAAAGAGGAAGCCTATTTAAAAATAATAATAATAATAATAAAAAAACCGCTAATAATAAAAAGTGTTTCAGCGGGCGTGCAAATCTCAGATATTCCCACCACAATACACGATTGTCTCAAAAATAGAAGAGTGTGACAGACTTCATAAAGCCCGGAGCATTTTAAAATCACTTCAAGGATTTCCAGTGAGCTTTTTACTCAGTATCACACGGTGTGATGTTGTTCATGCAGAATTTAATCACTCAGTACAGAGACAATGCGAGGGAGAGAGGCTACTATTCGATTCTGCACCTGCAATGTCAAGAGGTCGAGAAATAATGAACAGGGCTGACTCAGAACTGCGCTTTCAAGTGTTAACTCTTGTAAACTGATATAAAGAGACAAGACATTCAATAATGCACAAAAAGCACTCGCGTACCCGCCTGTATGTTTTCAGCGGCGCTTTCCAAACTTTCACAGCCTTCTAAATTCTCTTTTTGATTGAATTTTGCACAGTTAAACAGTTCCAGCCACCTCCTACCCTCAGTGCCATTGATGTCTTTCTGACCTGATAAAATGCGCTTGGCTGCCGTCAAATGGGCCAGCTTTGCCTGTTCACATTTAAATATGGGAATTAGTCATGAGCCCTGTCACAAGCAGCAGAAATTGCTAAATTGTTGGCCTCTTTTCAGCGACGAGAGCGCCGGGGTCTGCATTCATTACATTGAATTTAGCGTCGAGGTGAGAGACCTCTGTGGCTGTCTTTTACCGGGATGTCATAACAAGGAATCGTTCTGGAAATGAGGGGGCGTGCGCAAAAGGAAAGAGGAGGGGTGACGCCGTCCTCGGTTTGACGCGGCGTCATTCCGGTTTCAAGCGGATTCTGTCATTTAGTAAAACAAATTAACTCACAAACACTTCTGAGGGTGGGCGCATATTGCAGCTGCAAACATAATTAATAAAGCTAATGTCACCTTCAAGAGCTTTTGATAACAGAGCTGTAGTTTGATATCATTCAAAATCCTAGAAGCCATATGATGAAATGCCCAACCAATTTAAAAAAAAAAAAAAAAGAAAAGTGGCCATCTAACCCCACTACTGGGATGACTACCTGGGGTAAGAAGCCCCCAAGGGTAAACCTGTCCCAGTGCATCTGATTTTTACAGAATGTTAAAAATACATCTGATATAATTGTTTTATTATTTTACATTTTTTTTATTTGGAATGCCCAATTCCCACTACTTGGTAGGTCTTCGTGGTGCGTGGTTACTCACCTCAATCCTGGGGACAAATCTCAGTTGTCAAACCGCACATCTTATCTCATGGCTTGCTGTATATGACACCATGGAGACTCACAGCATGTGGAGGCTCATGCTACTCTCTTCAATCCACGCACAACTTACCGCGCCCCATTGAGAGCGAGAACCACTAATCGCAACCAGGAGGATGTTACCCCATGTAATTCTAGCAACATGGCCAATTTGGTTGCTTAGGAAACCTGGCTGGAGTCACTCAGCACACCCTAGATTCAAACTTGTGACTCCAGAGATGGTAGTCAGCGTAATTACTCGCTGAGCAACCCAGGCCCCTGATATCTTATTTAATAATGTATTTTTGTCATTTAATGTAAAGTACAATATTCTGTCATTATGTATTTTTACAATTTTGTTTTTCCACAAAGAATCTGTCTGTCATTATTCAGTCATTAAATTTGTATTATAATTCTATGAATTATATACAGGTCTATGTATATATATATTTTCAAATGCCCATTTCTATAATAGAAGGGATGTCATAATAACAATATTATGAATTCAGATTGAATGATTCCACTCAGACTATGTTATAATGTATAGTGAAAATGTTTGAAATGTACATCTAAAGTATGGAATAATTAAACAATAACCCCATGTATTATATTAGTTATAAATACAATTATAATAACACTGTTGGCATTTTCCCAAAATTCTGAGTGGGGCATCTTACCCCAAGGGCCTAACATTACCTTTTCAATAAATAAAAAAAACAACAACAACTTTTTACTCCACAAATCTAAATACATTACTGTGTCCACAAATCTCCCATTAATAAATATGCATAAACACTTTTAATGTCCAACATATAGAATGTCACAGATCACAATTTTCCAATGACACAAAATTAGATCAATCAGCATCAAAGCTGTTCCGGTGCAATAAATCTCACAAATGCTAATATTCACATTAAATGAAATGACCAGATGAAGAGGAGCACACCCATCTAATGTATCACACCTAAATGTATTGAGATTAAATTGAATGCCATCTATGGTCAAGAGAAAAAAACGAAGGTTGGAATTTTGTATTAATATATTTATTGTGGAAAAAATGACCATGGTATAGTTACCCCCAAAATACCATGGTTACTACACTTAGGCCTATTGTAAATTTTCAGGATTATTCTGTCATTTCGATTTCCTTCCTATTTTGATGACAGTGGTGGCAAAAACTGTAGCAACATTACAGTGTATGATATTTTGGCCGCAACTATGATTATCATAGTAAATATTTGAAAAGGTCTCTTTCTCTCATATAAACTCATATACCACTGATACAATCACTAAGCAAATAGCTACTCAAAGATAAATATAAACAATATAAAGCCAACTTCACTTGTAGACCTGTATTTATATTGATAAATATAGTAAGATTATTCAGGTTTTTATTTGTACAAGATGGTAATTAAAACACTTCTAGCAAAAAATTTTTGTTCGGCACTTCAAAGCTTACATTCATAACCATAGGCTAAAATGCATCTGCTGAAACTATTTCTAACAGGTAAATGAAGGTGAAATAATTACCTGAAATCAGTCCTGAACTCAGTCATGAATAGGATGCTGCCTTTGTCTCTGCATACAATCTTTCAGTTACAACAGCATTCAGGCGCTATGCCAGCTCACACTTTAGCGGGGAACGTCGTTGCAGTGGAGTTGCTGCGCCATCTGATGGCACATACAAACACATACACACACACAAGGTTATATGGACCAGATGCCGTTTCTTATGACAATTTTGTTTAAACCCTTGTGCGTCAATAAAAAAACAGTTATTCAGAGGTCCTTAGAGGACAAAAATGTCCACGTAAAAAAAAACTGCCATAATAATATAATATATTCATATTATTTTCCATTTTCATTGACTTAACCAACATCAGGCCTGATCATAACTACCAAATATTCATAACATTTCAGGATTTTAACCCTTTAAATGCCAGTTAGTTTACATAATGCCACTATTGTTTTTCAAACACACACACACAAGCACAAACACTCTGACATTCATTCCAAAACACCCACACAATTTTAGCTGCTTCATTTATTCAGTTGGCCTGCAGTGCTCTATAATACAGCAAACAGAAAATAGGAAAAAAATAATGCATTTGCTCCATAGGCTAAACATGAGAAAAATGGCGCCATCTGGTGGAAAATATTACAAATAAAAAAATTGAAGCCAGGGCTCTGGAATGAAAGCATAATATCTTAGAATTCATGATTTTATGCTTTAATGGCACTGGGATCAAATATAGCAGTTTTAATGGGTTTAAATGGGGACGTTTTTTTCCTGAAGGTCCTGAGTGTAACTATTTTGTATACACAGTATATAATACATATATTATAGGAACTGAGGTTGAAATATCAAAATTCCCCAAAAATACACACCTTTGGCTAAATTTATGCCGTTGTCATTAACACAGACAATA